>NW_028279660.1:0-235429 GCF_059751315.1 Micrasema longulum
TGTCTCGTCTAGTCTAGTTAGTTCAGTCATCATTTGCTTTTTCAGATTGATTTTAAATTTGTCTCTAGTAAAAGTTTTCAAGTAGTAAGGTAAGTCGTTGTAGTGTTTAAGTCCATTATGTAGTATTTTTGACTGTCCTGTGTTTGTCTTTGCTTTTTCAATATGATAGTGTTGTTGTTGTCTGGTGTTATATTTGTGTATGTCAGCATTTTTTGCTAATATTATGTCGTCGTCTTGTATGTTTCCGAGTGTTATTTTGTGCACAATTTTTGAGGTCTCAATTTTAGTAATTTAAATAGTTTATGTCAAACTGGTGTGTTTTTTTGTACAGTTCAGTCGTAGAAGTCAGGTAGGGTAGGTTGTATGTTAGTTTAAGAATTTTATTTTGTTATCATTGATGAAATTATTTTGTATATTTGATTGTGTATAAATCCAAATTAGTAAAAATTGTATTTCAACATGATTATTTTTTAAAAATTGTCTTCTTTGGAATTTTATTATTTATTATTTAAACTTTGTTTTTCTGTATTGTTATTATATTAAAAATGAAACAAAAATGAAATATTTAATTCCTGACACCAATCATCCACGTTAAATTCATTAAAGTCTTCTTTATAGACATTCAAAGTTTTTTTCTGCTTCAAATAGTCAGAATATATTGTGAAAGGTTCCAGTTTTTCAAGGTAAATCCGGCCAACATCTTAGCGTAAGCCAAAGCTGTACGCGTTATTCATCTAAATAATACTTCGACCGATTTTATTGTTGTCGATTCAGCATCGGGTTTAATAATTTAGATTTTGTATAAAGAAATTTACTTAAATTGTCAAGATTTAGACAGATGTAATGATAATTCATTATAAAGATGGTACTATACCATATATTTTAATTATATAAAAAAATAAAACGAGGTGCTTAAAAAGCCTATAATTATGGACAAAAATACATCATTAGATTCCGTGTTCTGGCAAATTGAAACGACAATACAATTACAAATTGAATAACATAGTATTTACATGCCGTACGGCCATGTTTCCTCGATATAAAAGAACTACATATTTGATTTTGTCACGTTACACGTTTCTTCGCTTGTCACGGGCGATCTTTTGCTTTTTCTAGAAATGCACGGTCTCACGTGGTATTGTCATGCTTGAATCTTTACGTAACGTAACGCAAAAATATCATTTAGACTCGTGCTTAATCACGCGCTCTTTAAATGGGGCAGGATGAAATATAGTCATTACAATATGTATAAAAGATGTATATGTATTATGTATCAAATAAATAAATATATTATTTAAAGAAAAATATGTGAATAACCAAGTTTAAATTAAACGAATTTAAGTTCTACGAATAATTATGCAAATTACCGTAGTGTTTAAATGTAGTAATACAAATTGATTATAGAAGAAAGATTTATATTTGCAAATGGATGAGATTTTGAAACCATAATAAAAAAAAAACTCTTAAAAAAACTTTTAAATTCATGCTAACTAGTGTATAATTAATATACCTACATTTTACTGCGCTTGTGTAATTTATCAAAAGTAAATTAGGAATTGATCAACTTCATTGTAAAAATCCCCCTTACATACCCCTCTTGTTTACCATTGATTTTTTAAATATAATTAAGAATTGAAAAACTGAATTACGTATTTAAAATTCAACTTTTTGAAACATTAGAACTGTTTTTTAAGAGCCACCTATTTTTGAAAAAGCATTATAAATTATTCGATTACCGCAATAATATTTGACTGTTTCTAGTTTTAAATAAAAGTTTGTGGTTTCCAACAGTAACTTTAAAAGCTCAAAATTAATCTCAAAATAAAATCGCATTACGGAGAAAAGACAAGTAATGACATCAGCATTCTTGAAAATTCCATGAGACGATTGAATATGAGATATTCAGTTTGATTTGTTGAAGTGCAAAACGAAAAATATAAAAAATATGACGCTAAGATGACTAGGCCCTATGAGCTTAACTCACGAAATATTATATTTACGAGAAAATATTATTTTAAAAGGCAACATTTTGTCTGACGAGAAGTTTTTTGAATAAGTGTGTTTGTTGTTAACACCCAATCATATGTATGAACGTTTTTTTTATTAAGGGGCAATAACTAGACACACTTTTTAAAATACATACAAGATATGTTATATTTTAAGACCCGCCACCCTTTATAAACATGAGCACATGTTAACAGCATGAGATGTGTTACAAACTATCGATTATTAAAAGTAATTATAAAGCTGTAAAACCTGGTTTTAAAATAATGAAAGGAAAACAAAAACACATTAAAAAAAGAAACCTAAGCTATATATATATATATATAAAAAGCGTAGGTAAGAAATTATGGTAGAAGACATAGAGTTAAATTAAATTGAAATTTTATGAATTTTATTGTGCTCCCTGTTTTGAACTAAGAACTAATTAATAGGATTCATAATGTCAGGACAGTTTGAAAAGTAGCAAATAAAGGAGGGAAATATGACAAAAACTGTTAAAAAAAATAATCACACAGTTAAGATTCGACTTGTCCATTATTTACACTCTCCAGGCAGTATAAATAATGCCTTTATGAATCACTTAGTCCATAACTCATAGGTTTATTCCAGAGCAACTGAGATAATCTTCAGTCTGAATTGTTTCGAAAAGTGTGCTGAAGGTAGGTTTTGAATCCATACTTATACAAACCATTAAAATTTGAGACGTTTTAAAAATATGTGTAGTAAGTAAATTATTTATTTATTTCGTAGTATTTATTTTTGCTAAGTTTTTGAAAGCATTATTTCTTTCTATTTGATAATTTTGGGCATTCCATCATTTAAAAAAATCATGTTTTTAAATGTTTTCATTAATCAGTATAAAATTAATTTATTTACTGACGGACTTATAAAGTGTATTCCAACAATAGTAAACACATTTTATTATAATATATATAGGTACAAATGAAAAAAATACAGCTAAATAAAATTAAAACTAAGAAAAAAAAAATACTACCTCAAGACGAGATCTGGTCCATCTTAGTGATTTTTTAAATCTATCAAGACTTACAGCAAAAAAGTCCAGATCTTATCTCGAGTTTACAATGCGATACAATCGGGACATTGGTGCATGCAAACCATATTTTATGCTGTGTTGATCAAGGGACAGCAAATTGTTATTTCGCAACTGGCGGATCGGAACATTGAATCCCACTTGTTACATATTATTTTTTATTAATTTATCATACATTTGTTTTGAATAATTATTGATACTGAAAAATGTCGTAATACCCAATGATACACCTAAATGATATTCAAAAAAGTTTTGCTTCGAATTATAATTGGTGTTAAAAAACGTATTAATTTATTTTGAATTTATTGACGGTTTTCTCTATGGGTCGGCCTCGTTGTGCAATAGTCAGCGCGTTTGCCTACCATTAGAAAGGTCCCGGGTTCGATTCCCACATTATTGACATGAGATATTTATTAAAAAGGGTGTTTTTAAAATTAAATACATCATAGTCCCTGTACTGGTACCTGAAGCGTAAGACTGATCATCTTACCTTCCTGTTGTAAAAATGATCAAGATATGCTGCGATCGGTATACCAATGCTATTTTCTATGCATAATTAGGTGCAGAAAGGTAATAAAAAATATGTTTTTTTCTATTAATTGCACTAGTATAATAATTAACTTAAAAAAACATTATTTTCAATGAGTTGAACATTCAAAACCATTTTTAATGAAATATATGCTTGTTTTGAAAAAAAAAAAACGTATTTTTTTAGAAACTGTATTCATTATATGCATATAATCATCATGCGATAATTATCAGTTACTTTGTATACGAAAAAATAAAGAAACAAAGCATATACGAGTATGTTGATAAATGAGCGAACTAACACACTTATATTTTATTTATTTATTAATATACACGGCACGCAGTGTCTTTTACTTTAAAAAGATGCATATTAAAAATAATATAAACATTTTAATATAATGTGAAAAAATTAAATAACACAGTATTATTTTACATAAATACTATATACTATGAAAGAATTGAAGGAATATATATGTTTAAATATAGGCAGAATAGTGAATGTTACACAGTGTGTAAAGTGGCCACTTAAACCAGCCAATGACAGGTCATAAACCCTGTAAATGCCTAGACTTCCATATTCGCTTATTTAAGGTATTCTCCATCTCTGTTGTAATGTGTTAATAAAAAAATAATTAAACAATGTGTGCAGATAAAATTTTAAAAGGAAAAGAATGTATATATATTTTTCTTTAAAAGGTACAAAATATAAGTAAATCAAAAAATTATTTTGTCTCAAAAAAATAAATTAAAAAAATAGTAATAATAAGGAAAATTAAAGTAATTAAAAAAATAAGTATACTCGTATTTTATAAATAATACCTGAAATAACCTGATGTAAAATGTTCAAATTATTCTAAATATATTATTTACGTACTAAGAGATATTTTCCTCGTAAGTAGCATAAATATGATTAATTTAAATCCATTACCTCCTGGAATATTTATGAAAACATGACATATATTTTATGAAAAGGATACGCGCCGTATTCCGTGGAGATTTTCAGTTTTCAATATGTACGACCAGTATTATATACAATATGTAGGGGCGAAAACCGCCCCTACAGGGTAACACCGCCCCTACATAAAGGAAAATACATAAATTATACACTTATGTTGTGTGTACAATTTGTAAGCATTTACTGAGAATTTTTAGCGTCTTTTCAAGCCAAAAGAAAATGGCATGGAAATTTGTGGAAAATATTAATATCACAAAATAACTATTGTAAAAAGCATTAGCAACAAAACGATTTAATTAGAAAGAGCCTCCGTGGAGTAATGGTCATATACTCACTGAGAGGTCTGGGTTCGATTTCCAGTACGGTGTATAATGAAATAATTTTTTGAGCATGTATTGCAACGTTTTAAGGTAATAAAACGTGTAATATTTTATGTTTGCTGCATCGTAAAATTTACAAATGGTAGATTAAGGTCAGTTGCAATGTTTTGAAATGCCATGTTGTGGTGGACTAACTAAACATAATGTTTAAAATACAACTAAAACTTGCATTGTGGTATTTTTAATGTAATTATTTAGTGGTACCAAACTACATTCATATTATATCCAAAACTAGTCCATCGAGGTTTCAAAAGTCTATTTCCAAGGGAGAAAATATCAGAAATTATTTAAAGCCTCGACAATTACAAGTGGTTCTAAGCTTAAAATATATTGATACATTAATTTTTTTCTACCGTCGCGCGTCGTTTATTCAGATGTAATAATAATATTTTGACACTTTTATTTATAGCTTACTTCACATCCATATAAGCCAGTGAGCTTTAGAAAAAATACACAACGCATATCGTCAGCTCTACAAGTTTACCAGGGCTCCGATTATAATGGGAGGTTAACTTAAGTGAGTTTGTCTATAAAGTTAATTCTAATTTTCTGTATGAATATGTGTACCTATATTTACACGCAATATAAATGCAAAAACGTTGCAAAATACGCAACATCGTTAGAAGGATCATTACCGCGCTTCTTCTACAGGTAAAATGACTAAACTCAACCCTGGCTGATGCAGCAAACTTTCGTCGCCATCTCTAAAGTACTTTTGAAACGACCCAAATTTTTACCGGACACGGAGCTATGAGAAATTACCTATATAGGTTTCAATTAAGGAATGACGACTATTGTTCATGCGATGATATTTCTTCACAGAATATCGAACATCTGTTATTTCAGTGTCCATTTTTCAGTTTACAACGCCATAATCTTGAAGCAGAATGCAAAAAAGATGGAATATTCTGAACAGATATTCACACTGTCGTTAAAAGTAGTTATCCACCATTGTTCTTACCATTGTTCTTGGACTTTGCAACAATGGTGATTGGACACATAAAGGTAATAAACCAAAATCAGTGATCGAACATCCCATTTCCAAGACAAACAAAAACGATTTTTTCCGAGTATCTTAGCCTTGTACATGACACGTTAGACTAATAAATATAGGGGTCCAAATACATAGGGCCAAAGCACCAATGAATGACCTTTTAAGGTTCAGTTTGTAGTGAAATCTACATTAAAGGTATAAATTTCATTATATAAGCGTATAAAATAAAGAAAACAACATTCATTTTTCCAAGTACTTTTTTAGAGAAATACGAGTATTGCAATTATAATTAATGTTACTTTAAAAAAATAGCAGAGTCACCAGTGAATGACCACTACTACTCCAGTAAAAATAATACTCAAATTTAGTTACATCACAAAATTTTCAAACACCCTAACATATTAGAATATGAATATATTTAAATAATTGGATAAGAAATAGGATCAAATAAAACACTTACCACACCTTTCCTAATAAAAACACTATTAATGTCAGAACAATAACGGGAAGACCTTACTTTATTACCCTTTGAAAACTCACAATTCAAAACTGATAGATTTACCAAAAGATGAGTCCGCCTACTGCTTTTGTCATAGTTTCTAGTGTTAAAAGTTTTTTGACTAGACACATGTAGCAATTCTTATTATATTTTGTTTTATTAACCAATAGTCATTTACTGGGGGGTGGTCATTTACTGGTGCTTTGACCCTATATAAAAATAAAAAACCCATATTTACATGTTTTTTTTCTGAAACAGGTTACCGACGAACATAATTAAAAGTTTTATAATTTTTTTAAAACAGGAAGTAAAATTTTTACCGAATAGACAATTCAATAAATATAATTTCCCATTGTTATCGAGGCTCAGATACTTTAGTGCATCATAAATGTTTCAGAAAGGTAAGCTTGCTTTTTAATAATATATATTTTTTTAAACCCGTCAGAATCAAGCCATTTCATCTCTAGTCTTGTTAGTTGTCTTGTCTTGTCTCTCATCATGTGTTTTTTAATATTGATTTTCAATTTGTTTACAATGAAAATTTTCAATAAGTCAGGTAAGTCATTTTACTGTTTAAATCCATTGTTTAGTATTTTTTACTATCCTGAATTAGTCTTTGTTCTTTGAATTGAGTGTTGTTGTTGTTTGGTATTATATTTGTGATTGTTAGCATTTTTTGTTATTTTTCGATTGGCCCCAGAAATGTAGGATCCGCAGGTTTCAGACGACAGTCAGTCAATGAAAAAATTCACAAGACTTGCAGTCCAACCATGGCTACATGCACTAGTAAAACTGGGGTTAGACCTGT
The DNA here is from genome assembly GCF_059751315.1 of Micrasema longulum. NCBI lineage: Eukaryota > Metazoa > Arthropoda > Insecta > Trichoptera > Brachycentridae > Micrasema > Micrasema longulum. Next base: position 7,220 of record NW_028279660.1, read on the forward strand.
AAAAATTCCTTCCCAAAAAAAATCTGTCGTACAACACTACTTTTATTTACTTTTATTGAAAAAAAAACATTGAAAGCGTAGTACTTTCCTCCCCTGCAGGTTTTCTAGAATATAATTTTTATTATTATTATACTGCAATAAATTGCCCGCTGGGTCTTCTACCAATGACCAATTATTTATGTTTGTAGATAAGACAAAACTGGCCGTTACAATTTTTTTTATTGTAAACCCTCGCATTTTACCACAAATTACGCATTCATAGCTTGAATTTGTAAAAGTATTGATAATTTATTTTTACCTCGTCATCGCTTTCAAATTGAGCAAACTTTAAAAAATTGAATATCCGATTTTTCTAAAAAATACCGAAAATGAAATTCTTTGTTAAGTGTTTGAAGTTATTTAAATAATTGCCGAAGTTAATCTTGCTTTAATCATCGAGGAATGTTATATTTTCTAAGAAAAAATGCTTTAATTACTTGCTTCTTAAGGTCCAATTAAAAATTCTTTCGAAGCTTAACCTAACTCTTTTATTGTCATATTGAGTTTGAGAAGAATGTCTTTTTAAATATTACTATGTAGTGAAAATATTAAATAAAGCGGATATTACAGCACTCTAATTTAGCAGAGAAAAGACATTTGTAGAAAAAATGCAGTTTGATTAGTTGATTAAATATACTAGAAAAAAAAATGATATCTTGAAAAACAGTATGAAGCCACCTTTAATATTGTTATGTTCTACTTCAACAGTGTCTGATATTATGTTATTAATGTAATAAATGTATTCAGTAGGGACAAACATTTAATTAACTTAACGTATCTAAGTATCAACAATATTTTGAGTCTGTCCAAATTTTTGTAGACAAGGACTGGATTAAACTCCCTGGGGAGCTGTTTATATTAACAGATTACAACAGAGATGTAAAACTCTTTAGAGAAGGCAATATTAAAGTCCAGTCATCTACAGGGCTTATGACCTGTCATTGGCTGGTTTAAGTGGCCACTTTACACGTTGTGTAACATTCACCATTCGGCCCATATTTGAACATCTATATTCCTTCGATTCTTTCACCTTTTGATTTTTGTAAAGTTAAAGAGCTGAAACCTTTATTTATGTGGGTGAGATTCATGTGATTGAATTATTTCACCATCATACTAGACAACGCCTGAAAATTTAAATTTTTAATTTATATACTTCTTCATGGACCAGGTGAATTTATCAACAATATTTTGAGTCTGTCCAAATTTTTGTAGGCAAGGACTGGATTCAGCTCCCAACTTCACAAACATCAACAGATGAAAGAATCGAAGGAGTATAAAGTGTAATAATACAGCGTGTAAAGTGGCCACTTAAACCAGCCAATGACAGGTCATAAGCCCTGTAGATGCCTGGACTTCTATATTGCCTTCTCTAAAGAGTTCTTTATCTCTGTTGTAATCTGTTAGTATCTAAGTATGTGATTGATATAATAAAACAGAAATGTCTCAGATCAATACGTACAAGTAACTAACAAATCTAGGAGGAAGTGGTTTTTTTGGAAATCGTTGCTTAAACTTACTAGCGCATCTTGTCATACATGCATCCTTAAAGTGGTTTGATTGTTTACAGTAATTAGACATGTATAACCAATAACCACATTGGCGTTTGTTGGTTGATTAGATCCTTAAGCAACTGGCTTATTCCGTCGCAATTTCGTTTCGTAAGTTCATTCGTTCATCGTATACCCATGCCACTCTAACGCAATCAAAATATTTAGCTCTTGTTCCCTTTCATACGATACGCATGAACTTGTAAAACAAACGAATAAGGCCATGTCGCCAACCGAAACAGTAAACTATTAAGGAAAACCAAATGTGGATTTTCAAATTAAAAACAGATTGTTTTACTTCCTTTCAAAATCTTTATACAATTGAAATGTAAAGTTAATTAATACTTTTATTAAAATTCGTAATTTTCAAATTTCAAAGCAAGCTTTAACTACAAAACTTGCCAAACCAGATTAAAAATTATTAATAAAGTGTACACTTACAATATAAACTTCACGTTTTTTAGGTATAAAATAGCAAACGAAACTTCTTCTGCCTTGAAATGAATATTCGATGGAATTTTAAAAATTCATTAAAGCAAAATATTGGGAATTCTCGGGCGATTATTCCAAAGTTCTTCGAGGAATTTTCGTTTTATTAAAACGAAGAATCTTTTCAGCCTTTCGTGTATTTTTATGAACAAACAGAACATTACTTCCAATGAATGATTTATTGATATTTTTCTCGTAAGTGAATGACAAGAAAAGTTAAAAAATCATTTCTGTTCAGAAAAGTTTTGGTGAATGTTGACAAAAAATAACAAAAGCATTCAAACCATTTTCTTTTGTATTTTGTTTACAATTAATTCATTTAATTTTTCCATTATTCATTTTTTTGCCTTTGAAGAAAGTGCATGCATACTATTTTTTAAATAAAACAATATTATTCTTCAATAGGTAAGTAGATTTCCATGGTCACTCTTATCAATATGGATCTTTTTTGGGTGATCCCCGAGCTGCCAAAAAATGTCATGTGCAGCGTTACCAATACTAATTTTCCAAATTCCCCAAAAATGGGGAGAAAACAAAGTCCGGATCCCCCACAAATTCTCCACATAATTATTTCAAGAAATAAAAAACAGTTTTGATAAAATATGCATGTAATAACATGAAATAAAAACTGGCAAGAATCGTGAGTGTAGCGAGGGTCCACCATCGGTAATTTCGCCATTTATGCACATATAATATTACAATATTTTTGAATTCAAACAAAATAGACTTAAGGTCTAATCATCCTCGGTATTTCGAAGGGACGTTTGTTAAAGAAGAATTTAAACAATTTTTTTTAATAACCTACCTTAGGATTATCTTGCGCTTTTTTTATCAACAACTTTTAACAACCATTTATATATTTTTGCACAAAACCGTTATTTTGAAAGATAATTAAACAAAACGCAAGCAGTCGTTTGTACTAGTACTTAATGTGCTCATTCGACTGTCATTGTTTTCATTTCCCGTTAAAAACGGGATCCTCGAATTACTATTCTAAGTTGATATTGTGTTGCTTTAAAAAATATTGATTGCATTCATAATAATATTAATATTTTAATCATTTACCATCAAATTATCAATATGTAAGATAAAGATAAATTAACAAATTGTAAAATTTTAAAATCCCCGCATTTTCCCCGCATAATACCAAACCCCACAAAATCCCCAATCGGGTTGAGATTCCCCGCAATTTTGGGGATTCCCCACAAATTGGCAACCCTGGTCATGTGATAAAGCGTACGTTGGAGAAACAGGGTGCTCAGTAAAGAAAGAAATGAAGAACAGAAAAGAGCGTGTAAACTTTTGCACAGAACATCTTTGAGCCTTCGAATTAAAGATTTCGCATAAACCAAGAAATTAAAGTGCACAAATAATGAAAGATGCAATTAAAATACACAAACAGCTAGAAAACATAAACAAGGACGACGGGCTGAAATTTAACTCAACATGGTTCCCGGCACTACACACTAAACAAATAACACGCAATGTGCCTACCGCAGACTGCGACACGGTAAAATTAACTAAAACATAAACACCTTTTTTTCTACAAAACACACGTTTTACCCTGAAGATTGATCCTGCAATGGTTGTTGAAATGTCGGAACGAATCTAAATTATACGGGATCACCAAAAAAAAACAAATAGTATTATTCTTAACTTGTTGATTGGAGGTTAGTGCAAACCAAGCTTCTGACGTCACTGCGACTTATGTAAATCTATTGTGACGGGTCCTCGTAAATTAATTTTCGCTCTCCAAGCCACAGGACCACAACCCAACTCACTATTAATATTAGGCCGACAATGTTACGAGTATGCCCAAATGTTTGTAGACTTGCTTGATTTCACTCCCTAGGGAGTTATTAAGATACAAATTAATTGGAAAAGAGAAAGAAAACATTTTTGACCTGTCATTGTCACGTAAACCACGTGGCTACCTTAAATTTGTACTTAATATCTCGGTAGGAAGTGAAGAAAAATTTTTCTTTTCTGTTGCAATAAATTGAAATTTAATTATGTTTTTTTTGAAATATCTTTGCTTTACGAAGAAATTTAAAAATCGGAATATTTTTAGTTGAAAAAAAAAAATTCAAGTTCGCGACACTACCACTGCGCCACAACTAAGTTATATTTTGACATAATATATTGCAGCAATTAATCATCCACAAGCAAAATAAAGAACAAAAAAAAGTATTATATTTAAACAAACTTTAAAATCAATTAAACTTACGAGTCAACTGCATATTGACATTAATTTCACCGAGAACTTACAAATTATGTAGTAAATATTAAAAACATTTTTATGACAACTTTAATAAGTTATGTAAGCACTGCTATATGCCTGTATATAATGCACATTTGCTTATGCAAAGCTGTACATTTTTAATTCTGTAATGTCCTGCCGGTAAAACAACTTTGTGACTTCACATTAATTGCAGATCACTCTATTGATCCGGAATACAGAGAAAGAATTTCTTACACTTACAACACTAGATAAAAATCTTAGGGTTCCCTGGTCGTTTTTAGAATTATAAATTACTTCGAAAACTTAACCGCGTTATTCCAAGGTTGAACAATATTTTCAAAAAAAGAACGAAAAATTAACTCCTTGGTACTTTATAGTAAATACGTTAAGAGATAACTAATAAATAAATCTGTTTTAAAAATGATGTCCCGGTGAAATGGCTCTTATCTAGTGGGGACTTAGTAGGTAATAAACATTATAATATTTAACTAAACAAAATGAATAAACGCTGTTCCGCAGGACTGAAATACGAAAAAGATATACATTTCTGTTTGCCATATACGTATAATTTTACTTTTTGGCAGCCTGACCCTAAAACATAATTAATCAGGAAACAATAATTTAAATTAATAAGTAGAATAGGGAAATATTTCAATTTTTAATACAGTTTTAAAGTAATAAAGGTCAATAAAATACTGTTTAGTAAAAAAATAATTTTTTGTTACTTATTAGTAGCATACAAAATATTTTTAAATTTGTAATTTTGAAAACCCGCAAAAACGGCCATTCCATTGGCCACGTCCCTAATTCATCACAATTTATGTTTATTTGTTCCTGATCATTCAAATTTGTTTAGAATATTATCACAAATCTTGAAGTCACAACTACCAAGGTCAAACATTTCGCGTTTGCGTTTTCTAGTGACGTATTAAAAAAAAATCTTTCTTAAATTTATGTATGAAAACATTTCTCCGCAATATCCATATTGATTTTGAAAGTACAATTAATTATTCTACATCCATTTCATTTATTTTTTATCGGTTTTTGTAGTATGTGATATTTCCATACTAAACAAAAAGCCACGTGTCTTAGGTTTTCAACTTCATTCCAGAGTTGCAATCCATCTCAATAAGTGTTACAATATATGATATTTTGTCACCGTCATAATTCGTTGGCATTGCACTCTCACTAGCATTAATACTGTCATTATGAAGTTGAAGTGGAATGTATTAAATATTTGCTCAGTCGAATCATCTGGGAAATTACGATAGTCATTTACTCTGAGTGAGATATATTATGCCCGTCTGCTTCTTGGCGGAAAAGCTTCCAACGGATATGACAGTAGGCTGTATATCATTAGACAGAACATTATGCTAAAAAAACGATTTAATTAAGAGGGATAATGTTCTATTTCATCTTGCAGCGGATGAAAATTTAAATGCGTTTTTTTATACAAGGAAAAACCCGCTAAACTTTTATTTAAGAGGCTTTTCAGTAAATAGGAAAGAAAGGATGTAGAGATAAAAAATCGGTTATTTTTTCCTTCTTTTGATGAACGTAAAACTTTTGTAAGGTTTATTTTAGAATCGGGTTCATCAGCATCATTCCATGTCCGCTTTTTAGATGGAGCATATGGTATCCTCATGGGGCCCCCATGCATCTACATCGGCTGCCAGTTCCTGTCAGGTTTTCGTCCCGAAGTTTTGACATAAACTTCCGATGAACATTCAGCAGTGGGCGTCCAGGACATCGAGAACCCGGTTAAGGCTCTCAAGAGGCATCCGCAGTATATGAGCCAGCCAACCGTATCGCCTCCGCTTGATGACAGTTGTCACCGGAGTTTGATGCGTTCGTTCTATCATTACTTTATTTCTTACAGAGTCAAACCACCGCACTCCCAAGATTCTTCTGAGACACCTATTCTCAAAACTCAGTATTTTGCAGTTTTGGGCCGTAGTGAGGTGCCACGATTCGCATCTTTAGAGGAGAATAGGTGGTATGCAGGCGTTGTATAGTTTTCACTGAGTTAATATCCGATCTCAAAAAAGCTTTCATACTGTTGAATGGGGCACCTGTTACTCCTAGCCGCGCTCAAAGTTATTTTTGAAAGCTGCCATTTTCTGTATCATATACTACCAGGAATTTTAAACTCTCGAAATTTTTGATGATTTGGTTTGACAGAGTCAGGGGATTATGAGCATCAAGGCACGAAGTGTTACATAGTACATGGGTTTTTATAATATTGATTTTTAAGCCTATGCATGTAGAGTACCTATTTAGCTTATCTACATTGACCTGAAGACCTCCGACTGAATCGTCATTATATGTATACGTACGGTTGTATTAGAACATAAATATGATCTACCTAACTTAATAATGTTCTTGATTTTTCACTTAAGTTTTTTTTTCTTTCTTAAGTTTATTCCAATGACATTTTCGGCCAAAGATAAATAAATCGACTTTAAGTCATACGAGTATACGAACGTAAATTTAATTAACATATTCGTATTTCGCACCCTCTCATCTAGAGTGCCGCTAGTTTTAATGGGTCAAACTGAGGAAAACGAATTAGATGATTTTGTCATTCGCAATTTCGACCACAGATCAATGTAAAACAATTCCCTTAATATACGTTTATTTTACTCCTTCAATAACCTTGGGACTTTAAAGCAAAACTCCTTTTTTGAAAAGTGATCGAAGAAAATTGATATGTTTAATTTTGCGATATGCGTTACCTAAGTGTCAATCCAGGAGTTAAATGAAAGAACAAGGATAAATGTTTTCCTCCCGTTTGCACTGATATTTTTTTATCTGCATTTCAGGTTATTGGTTTTGTATTTGTTGATCCGCTTGCGGAACGATCTTTGATTGGTTATTTGAAGAGCTTGTTTTTAGCGTTGTGTTTGTTACCATACGTTACAATGAACAGCATGTTTCTTAACTTGCCGTTATGATAGGAAGTGACGTCAGGACTGTGAAACTCAAAAACAGAAGCTACCGGATTTGAAGGAAATAACAGAAACTATGAATTATTTTCAAATATTCATATTTTTATTTTTATTTTTTATGTTTAATTGTTAATTTTGTCAAACTAAATAAATACCACATTTTGTTTTAATGCAGTATTGACGAATTATAAAATATTATTATTGAATCATGTTAAGATTCCTATTAATCATTTCCTATGCGATCATGATAAGCTTTTCAATTATGGCAGTTTGGTACGGTATACTACATACTATATATCGAATGTTATACAAGTATTTTACTAAAAACACTTTTTTTTTACTTATGGCATTTTGTAGCAATATATTTATTTGTGGAATAACTTTATTTTTTTATTTATTCTCACACCACTGAAATATATAATCAGCCAGTTGTGGATCCGCTGACCACTGATCTTTAGAACATATCGAGGCAATATTGACAGAATGCATTAAGTCAACAGTCTTTATATCTTTCAAATTTTTTTAAAATATAGGTGGTAAAAAATAAATTATTTAACATTTGAGTTAATTTTAACCACATTGTTGATTTTGGAATCGCAAAATTTTTCGTTAATTTTTTTATTATTTGTATTTTTTGTAAAGTTTTCGAATTGGGTTTTAAACGTTTTTTTTAGAGGTTTATTTTATTTTAATAATACTAAACCTCTTGATTTAATGTATTAATAATGGTTTAAAATAACATAAAATAATTCAAATATAATTTTTTATTACTAAAAAAAAAAAAAAAAGAATAAAGAATTTAATTAAAAATCGCGAATTTATCACAGATCAATAAATTAAGAAAACGAGTACACATGTAATCAATGCCAAAATTTCGAAAGAAATATTTGCAAATTAGGCGTTGCATTGATTGTAAATTAGTCAGATTTATGAAATGGTATGTGGTCGAAACTCGACCCTGTTACACAATTTAAAATTCACTGTTTTAAAGCTGTGTGCTCTGTTTAAAATGAATTTTCGTGGGATATTCAACTTAAAACTGTCAAAAATGCAGATTCGCGCTTTGGCATTGGCCCGACGCCGATGATAAAATACTTATTGACTTTAACACCATATTCTTCTCAAATATACTACTATTACGTACCAGTTCAATTGAAAAGCGGATGAATTTTTTTTCAGAGCATTATTTTATTTATTTGTTTTTCATTTTTTTAACATAAACGGCAAATCTGCCTTTTACAAACATTTATAATACTAACATATTTGGCTTAATATATATATATATATTTTTTTTAAAAACATAAATTTCCTTGCACCCAAGATTTATAAAAAATAATTAAACCCAAAAATTAAACAAGATTTGTATTAAAAAAATTAACCTAAAAATTATACAGCATATTCAGTAGAAAGTTTAAATAATAAAACATTCTACAGTAATACAACAAGAAAATCATAATTACTGTTTCATGCAGCTGGGCAAAGTGAACAAAAAACTGTATTTATTATGAAATGCATGAATAAATAAATATAATTACTATTCACTATCTTTGAAAAAGTTCAAAAGGTTTGTTCTATAGGAACAATACCACACTATATATCAGATACGTAGGAATAACTATTGCCGAGTTGATGAAGTCTATTTACTACGGCATTACAAGTATACACTGTCCGTGAATGGTTGCTACAAAATAAAGTTTTATTGCATTAAAAATGAACAATAAGCTTTTTAAAATACAAAAAGGAAACAAAAGGGAAAATTCAGAGCAGCAAAAATGCCCAGAGATCGAATCCGCCATACTTTAATTTGAGATACGTGTAAAAGAGAGGATATCCGGAGATGGATTAGATCCAGACAAAAATATAAGAAGGATCATCCAGACAGAATGAGCAGCGATAGACTTATGTACTCTGTAGCCAGTGAAATCCTATCTGAACAACGTCCGCCAAGAAGACAACCCAAGAGATGCGGAAACACTTGGATCTCAACATCTTAGAACAACTAATTTTCTATTACACAGATTTTAAAGTCTGTTTTATTGAAGAAAAATAAAGATTTTTATAATAGTTCTTTTTATAATGACCTAACATCTGCATTTTATAACACCAAAGTTATGTACATCAAGTGAAAAGCAAAAAGATATTAATGTATTGTTTATTTTTATCAATATCTACATTGGAGCGAAGGATTGCTCTAATTCGAAGCTACCAATTTCTCGCTTTGTGAACAATTATCAGTTTACTTTTTAACTTAGTTCAGCGCTTTCAAATCAGTAAGAAAAAAATCATTACAACTGTTAATCATGGAAAATATAAAAACATTTGAAAATATAAACGCTTAGACGAAAAAAATAATGTATCAAAAACAAATTTTTATTTTTATCGAACCCTCCTTTTTGGATTTCATAATAATGAAATAATATTGTTAAAATTTGGAGTTTATCCAAATTTTTGAAAACAAGGACTGGATGGGCTCAAAATATTGTTGATAAAACTAACCGGTTCAAGAAGAAGTATTAAAAATCAAAAATATTATTAGATAATTAGTTTTGTCGTGCAGTAATAAGAATTTTTATAATGAAATGATACATTTTTCGAGATCTTAAGTACTTTATATCGATTTCCGGTTCTCTTGCTATTGCTATGAAAAATAAAGGACAATCCGTTAGTTTATGACGACGTAGTATTGTTATTATGTTAAAAAATCCAAAATCCTACTACAAAACTAAATTAAAAATCAAACCAAACATAATAAAGATAAAGCAACAAAAAAACTAAATAAATCAAGTCAATAATATAAATTTAAACAATTAATTTTAAATGGATTCTTTTTGTCATCTCTTCACTCATTTTCAACTAATGTTGTTCATTGTTGGTATGTCAAATATTTTATCATTGTACTTTTTAAAATTCAGGATGAAAAATAAGTATTTTGTTTTATTTATCACCTCTGCGGCTATTCCTATGCAAAAAAAAAGTTGATTGGTCGTTTCGTTGAGACGTGAAAGGAACACACTCAAACAGACGAATACACTTTCGCATTTATAGTAATATTATTAAATTAGTAAATGATGTATGTAGAATATGAATGTGATAAATACATTTGACTTATTTTGATTTGTTTAAATGTTTTTATATCATTTAATCTAATGTAGTTTTTTTAGATATGTTGATAACACGTTACGCAGTTCGCGAATTGCTGAGGTTGTCAGATCATTACATTGTTATTTCTTTTCCCCAAATAATCCCAAATAAAATTCCCTCCACATTTTTAGTTTCTACGTGAAGAATCCTATTCTCTTAAGCTTTCCAAATAAGAATGCGTCGGATCTAATCACATGAAAAAAGATATCGATGGTCGGAAAGATGGAAAGTTCACGGCAATGTAACTTTTAGAAATATTTCCGCCATCTTACATTTTCCACTAAAGCGTTAATGCAAGAAAAAAAGAAAATGAATTCGTAAAATCAAGAAGGTAATAATGAATTTAAATATATTTCCACGATTTCAAAAATTGTTAGTCGGTATTCATATTTCAAGGAGCATCAAAATAATTTAAAAAAATAAAAATATTTTACAATACGCCCAAGGGGCATTTACAAAAATAACACAGGTGATAATTTTTAAGAAAAACAAAAGAAAGGTTTTTTTTAAGACAAGTAAAAACCATGCCGCAGTGCAAAATTAAAAGTAAAACTTTGCGTAGTAAAGAAAGAAAAAATTTGGATATAATATAACATTAATGTTTAGGTATAAAAATATGCATTGAAGAAAAAGCTCTTTTTCAATATAGGAATAACTACGTCTTTGCAATCCAAGTAACCTTGTCACTTAAAAAAAAAACGGAGTTGGAGAGACTTGATATGGTTAACATTAATTTATTGTACTTTTGTGTTCACCATTTTCTCAATTTCTGTTGATATTTGTTAATCTTGATAACTTTTATTAATGATAAATGTAGCTGTTGGTAATCTGAATAAAGGACAAAAACTTCTAATCGGGTTAAATCCAGTCCTCTCACGTAAAAAATGGACGAACTCAAAATATAATATACAAACCAGTCGGAAATGAAATGGGAAAATTCTAAAATGTTTTCAGGCATTGCCTAAATGAATCTGAATGAATCTAACCCGCAAAAATAAAAGTTTTAGCTGTTTAACTTAGTAAAAACCGTCATTTTTAATTATTGAAGAAAGGCTGATGTTCAAACATAGGCAGAATCGTGACTATTACACGGTGTGCAAAGTAGCCATATTACCCAGCACTCAGTCATAAGCACTGTAAATGTCTCGACTTCCACACTCCTTTCTCTGAAATGTTCTCCATGTCTGCTGTATAATGTTCATCATAAGCATTTCTTAAGGTAATAAAATAAATATGAAACTACTTTGTTTTTAACCACTTATCTTTTATTTTTTCTACCTACCAGTTTCAAAGCTACACACCTTTCTTTATTAAGGTATAATTAACTAATAAATCGTATTTTATTTTATTTGAACAATATTGACTCAATATTGAATGCTAATAAATGTAGCTAATAAGTCAAGTCATTCAGTAAACACTGTTTAAATAAAATGGGATGAGTTTATTAAAAAAGGTTGGGTAGCTTCGAAACCGGTTGGTAGAAAATAAAAATAAAAAAGTGGTCAAAAACAAAGTTGTTTTAAATTAATTTCACTATAATGAAAAACCATTTGTGCTCCATACTCGTATGAACATTTAATATTTCTTGAGGTATCGATTAATTTAATATTGTATTTATTATCAACAAAATTCGGATTTTAAATGAAATTTTCAGAGTTACTGTGCCGTGTGTCGATTGTACTGTTTACCGAAGTTTTGGATGGCATTACAGCGCTTATTATCTATGTGAATGTAATTTGCGTAATTGCGTAAGTGTTCATGCACTGTTTTCAAAAAAATAAATAAATTATCTTCACTGCAGACAGTGCCTTTTACTTTAAAAAACAGGTCATTTTAAGTAGATATAATTATTTTTATTATATTTTTTACTATTGTCGGCTTCGTGGTGTAATGGTGGTGCTTGCCTGCCACGCAAGAGGTCTCAAGTTTGATTGCTGACATGAAAATATTTTTTAAAAAGGGTGTTTTTACACTAGAATATTTCATAGTACCTGGACTTGTATCTAAAGTGATGGCTGATAATCTTACCTTCGTGTAACAATTTTTTTATCAAGATACGCTGTGATTGATGTATCAATGTAGTATCCTATGCACCATTGGGTGGACAGGGAATGATGAATTTTCAAAAATAATTAAGTAAATTAATTAATAAGAGTAAACAAATACGTAAATCATAACGTACAAGTTTCATTTCAAGAATATGATTTTTATAAAAATAAAATAATTTGCATTAAAACTACTCATAAAACTAAAATATATATACACATGTACAATAAAAATGAATGTAACTCTTTCCACACAACAAAGCTTTTAACGAATCAATAAATTACTGCACAAATCATAAATTAATGCATTTTAAATGACCAGACGATTCGTGCAGCATCAAATGCAGTTCTTGGTCGACCGAGGCACGTTTCTGCAACAGAGGATGAACAATTACAAAGTGCAATATAAGCTAAATCCGGAGACATCCAACCAAGCTGCAAGCTGCAACCTGCAACCTGCAACCTTACCAGCAACCAGTTCTGGAAACTTCTACAAACTACTTTAGCAACATGCGACGTTGGGCACATGGTTTGATCTTAAATTAATTCCGTCTATGAATCATTTTAAAATTGATTTTGATTAATTACTCAGTTGGAGTATAATTATCACCTGGTGGTGCATAGGGAACGTTTCAAGTATATGTTATAGAAGGTAAGATGATCCGTCGTTTACTTTTGGTGTAGTTTCAGGGACAACTTAATATTGCAGTGTAAAATTAACTTTTAAAAAACTATTTCACGTCATTCTTGCAAGACATCATTAGTGTTTTGCTTAGACCGAGGATTTAAAAAAATAAAATTCATTTACGGTTAACATTTTTACTCTGTATTTAAAAGTTTTACTCTGAGTCCAGAAGGAAGAAAAATACAGTTATTCATGTGAAAGAAAACCAGAACCCTGGACGAGTGTTTTTGACTCCGTGGTTACTGTTAGGTAAAAATCCGGAATAAGGAAATCAAGTGGAGATAAATCCGCCTCATTATAATTGGTTGGCGCATTTGACTACTATTATTGGGGTTCTAGATTCCATTCCCGACAGAGTAAACGTGAAATATTAGTTTCAAAGATTATTGAAAGTGAAATATTTTTTTGTATCTGAATAGTTAGATATAACAAATGACATAAATACGCCGCATGGTGTCCTATGCACCACTGAATGCGGAATGGGGAATGGTGGTGATGATTAAACAATTGAATCAGTTCGGTGCTTAGCTGACCTTTCAAGAAATTTGTTATGGGAGGGTGCTGCGTCCATTACTTGTAATTAAATAATGTAAGTCGTCGACGTAATTAAAATAAAAATAAGATTTTTAAATATTTCGTGGTATTTATTATTCCTAGAGGCGGCCCACCTTAATGGATCACCTAGCGAGACAGGGGCGGACCGGACGTGGTTTACATCCAGCGACAAACTCGCCTGGAATTAATTCCTCGGCTTATATCTCCACCCGTCCGCGCCCCTGGTGAGTTTTACGAGAACTCATTGCGCTTGTTGCGCTTTTCTAAATGCACCCCTGGAAGCTCCGTATTTACCCAGAAAAAGACTTCGAGAGAATTTTGCAATATGGCCACTATTTCAAAGCTGTATTTGCATTAAAAAAACGGAATAGCTATTAAAAAACTGTATAAATAACAATTACGCAGGAACTATCTAATACTTATTTGAAATTTTAGTATTATTTTTGTGGTCAAACATTTCAATAAGTGTAACATACCACGTTTTTATGACTACCGGTTTCAAGACGAACCTAACACCAATAAATACCCTCCCCATAGTAATTGCACAAAAACATAAAACAAACGTGCTGATAGGACACATGCTATTAGAAGCTAATACCAAGTGTACTGATTATAGTTTAAGACACGTTTATTTTTTATTTTTTTTAATCTTGAAATAGAGCACACAAAAATATATGAAAAGATGCTCGTAGGAGCAACACTTGAAAAAAGGGGTAGAGAGGAAGGAAAGAGTATGAACTTTTTAGGTTTATACTCGTATAAGTATTATAGTGTAACATCGTATCATGGGTGATGTATGATAATATAAGATAGAGGAGACTGGTAAGTCTCGAAACCAGTAGACATAGAAAAGTCGGTAAGCGGTTATACAAATATTTACTAACAACCATATTATAATTCATATAATTACGCATTTTTCAATATTTATCTATATCTCTTCATATTGTAAGTTGCATGAATTCATGATTAGTTTTTTAAATAAGTATACATATTTATTTATCATCTTTAAATTGTCTAAAAAAATAATTCCATGTTGCGTACACAAAGTGAAATTGTTACCAAGTGTTTTATTATGTTGAAGATTGAGTTTCTCTAATGACATTTCTTTATGGAAGTTTCTTTTGACCCTTTTATTAGGAGAATGAAAAAATATTTTTTTACACATTGGATGGTTGAAATAGCTTTAGAATCCTATTTTTTTCGTTTTAATAAAAGTTGATTATGAGTTGTGATTATGCAGCACAGAATGAAAAATGTGGTAAAGCAATATTAAGTGAATGCTGTTTTATTCATGTTCATGAGAAAAAATGACATCATATATTATGTGGGAATTATTTAGAATGCATTGCTAAAAAAAAGGTTAATAACAATAAGAAAAATGTGTACAGTGACCGGGTTTAATTGTGATCTACGTCAGAATTATATACATGTTATGCAAGAGTTTTTTAATTAATATTGGTCACGAGAACACCCGGTTTCCGCTGAACCTTGTATGAACAAAAGTGGAAAAAACTAAATGAAGCAAAGAAGAAAAAAAATCACGTCTGGTGCAAAATAAATAACCTTGAATTAAATATAAACAAATGCAAAATAATTTCTTTTATAAACTCAATGACCAAATTCTTTCCGTTGTAACTTCAATAAGAGATCTCGGGTGATTCTAGATAACAAACTAAATTTTCATGAACTTATTGACTATTTCATTTTCTTGTTGTTTTCATGAAGAATGTTTTATTATTTAAACTTTCTACTAAATATTCTGTATAATTTTTATGTTAATTTTTTAAACATAAATCTTTTATTATTTTTGGTTTAATTTTTTTTAAATGTAAATCTTGGGGATAAGAAAATTCATGTTTTAAAAAAAATATATATCAAGCCAAGTATGTTAATATTATAAATGTTTGTAAAAGGCAGATTTGAGGTTTATGTTAAAAAAATAAAATAAATAAATGAATCTCTTATTTTATTTGGATTTATTAAAAGAACTACATCTGCTTTTAAAAACATATTAACTCTAAAAACACTTTACTGCTTATTGGTTTGTCTATTATGGTCTATTTCATATGTTACTCATATAAATTGCATCGAATCAGTTCAGCATAAATTTATAAGAAAAATTGCGTACAAACTAGGAATCACAAGAGATCACTGTAACTATGCCGACATGGAACTTTTCCTGAATATATCCAAACTCTCACAACGTCGATTTTATGCAGATTTAATTTGCATGTTTGAAATACTTAATAGTTTATTTGATGTCCCGACTATTCTCCAACAAATATCTCTTAATGTTCCTTCACGTGGACTCAGAAATAATAAAATTCTGTTTCTCGGTCATCATAAGACTAATTGTGGTTTCCATGCGCCTCTACCGAGAATGATTAGATTTGTAAATGAAAATAAAGATCTAAATTATTTTGATTGTTAATTGAGTTTTTTTACAAATAAATATTCCCAATAAATTGACGGTATATTTGTATAATTAACCTGAATTCCATAATGCCTGTCTAATGTGTTAACTTGTCTTTGCTTTTCTTTGTTGTATTGCTTTTATTATTTGTTACTGTATTATTATTGTTTTTCATTGTATGATTTGTTCAAATTGGACATTGTCCGTAAATTTGTTTGGTAAAATAAAATAAAATAAATACAATAAAATAAAGTGCAATTGCAAATAAAATGCAAGAAATTTCAAAAATTTAATTATTAATAACTCAATACATATGCTTCAACCTTCCGTTTATTTTTTTATTACTTTTTCTATTTAGTATTTTTTTTACTGCTTCGAGAAAGATTATTTGACATCGTCATTGGCAATGAGTAGGTACGGCCAAATATCTGTAAACAAATAACGAATTTCACTCTCTAGGGAGTTAATTATGATTGATCGATATTTCATCAAAGAACCTTCCGTGAAGGGAATAAAAAAATCTAGGCATTCAATAATCACAACCTTGAAAATCTTTAATTGGCGGCCTTCATGTAGCTGTTAAGACGCTTGACTCACGCACGTAGGTTCCAGGTTTGATTTCCGGTGAGAACAGAAAAATAAAAAATGTGGGTTTTCTCAAGCTTGGGTTTGCTGTGATGTAATTCACCACTTCAATTGGGCCTGCTGGCATGTTGTGGTGGTAAAAAAACTCCTTAGTGATGGTACGTGTGTAAAACAAACGACCATTAAACAATTTATCCCACCCAAAAATCTCTAGACTTAAAGGGGGACTAAAATTAAGCAAAACAAAACCTCTAACTTAATAAATATAATGAATAAACACTTTAAAATAAAACAAAGCTTTTTACCAGTCATCATCTAGTTTAGGTGAATTTTTACATTACTTAACGTTCACTAAAAATAAATACGTACAGTGCGTAAAGTGATCACTGAAATTGTTTAAAGTTATGTTAAAAGTCTTTCTAATGCCCAAGTCTTGTAAATGCCCTTTTCGCACCAGTGCGTAAAAGCGCTATATAAAATAAAAAAAAGGTAAATTTAAAAATTGAAAAACACTTTGTGCACTACCACTTCATTTTTTGACTAATGAGAAAACTCAATGTTTTTTTCTAAAGAAGAAAAAATGACAAAAGACTATTTTATGTTTGCGTGTAAATATAATTTTAACTTATTATACTTTATTTAAAGCGCTGCGTTAGTCTTTTATATTTCAGCAGTTCAACATACAAAAATTATTTCCCGTCAAAAAACGATAAATAAAAACTGACCTTAGAATATCCTATGGCGTATGCGATGATCTTTTATTTGGTGAATACTTCACTGGGGTGATTTCTTTAGGTTGGATTAGCACAATGCAACGATGAATATCTTCAAAAAGAAGCCTGTCTTGATAAACACAAGTTGGAGCGCGAGCCAAAATTTCTTCCGCGTTTTTTCGAAACAACAACCTTTTAAAACTGAGCGAAAAAAATATTTAGCTAATTTTTTGTTTGTCGTAATATCAGCGCTATGAAGTTTTGTATTTTTAAGATTACTTCGCGTGTGGCGTCTCATGTTCTCTTCCCCTTCTTGTCGAAGAGTTTTGCTTACTGGTCATTGACCTAGCCGTAAATCAGAAATCTGTCACAACTCTCTTATCATTGATTGATTCAGAAGAACTAGTGACGTCATGAAAAGTAGTTGGTTTTTATTAAAAATATATTTATTATATTTTCCATACATTTTCAAGAAACTTCACCATAAAATTAAATGCTCTTATTTTTACCGCTTGTGAGAATACATTTTTTATGTCCAATTTCCCGTAGGGTTGTACTTTCTCATTAGCGCTTGCAGACTTAAGCTAGAATCTTCAGATTATGCGCTTAAATGGGGAAAGCTACACATTTATCAAATTTTTACTTAACACTTTGTTTCCTGGAGCCGTGTAAACACGTGATTATATAACCATGCGTTTTATCCGGGTCCCGTGGTTTCACGTGGTTTCCAGCTGTCTAAAAAAGTGCATTTTATTCACATCTAGTAACTTTTATTAGTACTTTTTTGCTGCTGGTAAACCACGTGAAAACACGGGACCGGGACACAACGCATGGTTATTATAATCACGTGCTAACACGAAAAATGACTTATTTAATTATTTCAATCTGAGAAGTTTAAATTGATTTAACCTAGTATTTTGATCATTTTGATAATTTTAAGAAACCCTTCACAAAGCATTAAATTTCACAAAAATGGGCCGGGCACAGGATAAATTCTATGTGTATTCGGCCGGTACTCAAAGTGTTAATAATATATCGGTAGACGGATGTATGTATATTAAGCATTATCGTACCAACCTTTTAATGGTGCACGTTAAAATGTTTTCCCCAAAACAGTTTCGAAAATTCTTTGTTATTGTGTTTTTCTGCAACCAGTTTGTTACGTCTCATTGAAGTTTGTAGTTTCATCAACGATATATTGACAACGGCAATAAATCTACCGTTTAAACATAATATTATTAACCATATTTGAGTTTGTTCAAATTTCTGTAGACAAGGACAGGATTCAACTCCCTGGCGAGCTGTTAACATTAACATATTTTTACAGAGATGAAGAACATTTAAGAGAAGGTAATAAGAAGTCTAGGCATCTACAGGGCTTATGATCTGTCATTGGCTGGTTTAAGTGGTCGCTTTAAACACTGTGTAACATTTACCATTCTGGCCATATTTATGAGCAGAATGGTGCAATGAATCAAAAATGGGCAAATGGTGAATGTTACACATTGTGTAAAGTGCCCACTTAAACCAGCTAATGACAGGTCATAAGCCATGTAGATGCCTAGAATTCTTATTACCTTCTCTTAAATGTTCTTCATCTCTGTTGTAATTTATTAATAATATTATTTAGTACTTACTCTATTTATACGATTAAAAGTATTATTTATGTTAATTCTTTTTATTTAATTAACATTAGGTATTCAATAGATAAACGGTTATTTATTAAAAAAAATATTAATTCGTATTCAAAAGAAAAATAATACGATTTCTCAAGACCTACTAAACTACACGAGTTAATTATATAACATGGACTTAATATAATGATTTTCTGAGTTTTCGTTGTAAAGTTTTAGTCTTATATATAAATTTGAAAAACCACTCTATTTTATTGCTCGAAGAAGACTGTAGAGATTCTGAAATTTCCTGAAAGAATTTTCAGCAGTACAGCGTCCATAGCTCACGTCTTGCGAACCAAGCGATGTAAGGCTCTTTTCTAGCTGTGGCTCATCTCAATTCCTCTCCCATGTTAGAGGTTTCAACTATTTCCATTTTGGACGTCCCGTACTTCCGGCAATTTCACCGACTGACTTTTAACTGACACGCGTGACTTACAGACATATAATTCAAAAAAATTCAGAAGACAGTCACGCCAAACACCTAAATTGAATGCGCAAATAAATAATCACTTATTTTTGTGAAAAATATTGAAATCACGTATAACAAATCCGAGTTTAAAGACGGTTTTTAATTTTTTTGTATTTTAGCTATTAAAAATATCAACAATTTTTTTTACATACTTATCTTTGAGTGTTACTTTATCTGTTATTATTTTGAAATTTATACATATTTTTAAAAAAAAATTCGGTCAGTTGCATCAAAATATTTACTATTTTTACACCAATGTTTAAAAGCAATTTGAATTTTTAGTAAACAATGTCACAATGTCAATGGCGTATTGGAGGTCTCGGAATTAACTAGTATTAACAGAATAAAAGTACCCGTTCGAAATACTCAGCAGCTTACGTTATTTTTTGAATCTCCACTCTCTTTGAGTCACAATTATTATTACAATTCACCAATACCTAGACTACACCGGCTAGGTAACGAGTATGGTGAAGTTGATATGTTTCGTCTGTCTTTATATAATTAACGGTAAAGTATTCTAAAATCTATGAATCGATCAATATAAAATTTATTTAGTATTTTTATTCATTAACTAAATTTTACTAAACGTTATTTTTTTTTATTTTGAAGTATCTCTATTATATAGGTGCGAAGGTTTTCACGGTCATTGTTATCAATATGTTTCTTTTTTAGGTGATACCGTGTGTGTTGGATTTGTTCCGACGTTTCGGCTACCATTGCAGGAGCCATCTTCAGGATTGACGAACACAAAAGAGCGTGTAAACTTGGGCATCCTGACAAATCTGTAATAGCGGAACACTTTATAGACACTGGATAATTTTTCACATTTGAACCGAAAATTTTGCATAAATCCAGTAATATAATAACCCAGTACAGTGCACGAATAATAAAAGAGGCAATTAAAATACGCAGACACCCAAATAACATAAATAAAGTCGACGGGCTCAAATTAAACTCAACATGGTTCCCAGCACTACATACTACAAAAATGGATAAAAATGCGCCTACTGCCGACTGCGACACGGTACAAATTACTAGTACTTAAACACACACCCCTTTCTACAAAACACTCAATTTACCCTGAGGATGGCTCCTGCAATGATAGCCGAAGCGTCGGAACAAATCCAACACACACGGTATCACCCAAAAACGAAACATATTGATCTCTATAATAATACATATATTTATGTGTGTGTATGTATATGTGTAAAGGCGCATATGCGTTCGTATCTATGTGTGTATATTTAAATATATAAAATATTTTTCTGTATAATCATTTACCTTTTTCATATTTAATTTTCTTATTTTGACTTATTATTGTTTTTTTTTGTTTTTCTTATGTTATTCTTACTTTTAACTTTATGTATATATGTTACACTGCTGCACTTAAATGTAAAACTAATAAATGTAAAAACCCAGAGGGCTTATAAATGAAATAATAAAAAGTGATTTTCGAGAAACTTATGTGTTTTTAAAGTGGTTTGATTTTAAAAGTGTAAAATATATAAACGAAACGTCACTTAATTTATTAAAAAAATATTTTAACGCAAATTTTCTCTAGGCTAGATTATTGTTAACAAATATTTGCGCTTCGTTAATTTGATACTATATTTGGTAGATCGTTCATTTTGAGTGTCCAGCGAATATAATCCTTAACGGCCAGTTAGGCATCATTAGGAACAATTTGAACAGCGCTAAATCGCGCCCCCTAGTCAACTTAAAAGACCCGTCTTGACGCACATAACGCACGCAAGCGGACAACAGCTCGCAAAAAGAGTAAAGGGTATTTTATGAAACAGGGAATATGCATTGTATTACGAGGTTATCTTTTCTGTTCCAAGCCGTATTTTAACCTGAACGGAGTTTGTTTACACTAAGCCTTTAGATCAGGCTTAATGCTCCACACACGCCGTAAGTTCAAAGCAAACAAATTAACCTCCATTTAGTTCCCAGTTGGAAAAGAGCTGGAAAAACGAACTTAATTATCCTGCATACTTAAAGTCTAGCTCATGAATGCTAAAAATATTAAAGATACTTCTTTCATCGAAATTTCATCCTATGGCACTGCGTATTTTTTCTCGTTATAAACGTAAAACGAATATCAGGTATTCTGCTTGTACGTATTTAATATTACGTTTTATCAAGTAGAATTTAAAACGAATACATTTTTTTTGAGATCCACTAAATACTGATTAATTTCTCTGAAACTTAGACACGAGTACGCATTTTTCTATTTTTATTATTTAATTTTTTTATAGATTTTACCAATACCAATATTATATGCTTGAAATTAGAATTAAAAGACTTTGTTTTCATAATAAATTATTTATTATTTTATTTTACCACTTCAGCCCGGGTGCTCCTTCAAAAATACACGATACTCCTATACCTCCCGAAATTAAAAAGCGGCGAGTTTTTTTTTCAATTACTAGTATCACCAAGCACTTTTTTTTTTGCTCATGTTAGTAGCCGACATTAAACCAAAAAGTTCATTTTTTAGTTTGACAGCTGACTTCCGGCAGCTTTGTTTGTTTTGGAACTAATTCTAGTCATCAAAAGGAACAAGACCACAGCATGTGTTCAGACGATTAATTAAAATATCTGCAGCAGCGCGAAAGGGAATCAACAATATTAAAAACAAATGGTTTGTAATTTAATTTACCATGACCCGATGAAAACTACAAAGTCCGGTGATTGGGGATAACCCATGAAAATTTAAAGCGATGACGGATTGAAGGAAAAAAAGAAAGGTATCCCTCCCTGAAGGGGAAGATTCTCATCGCGATTGCTAAGCACCAAAAAGAACATAAAAATACATTTTTTTATATCTGATCAAGATATTCCTTCAGTTGGGAGTAGACGGACGCCACCAATAACTGAGGAACAATTTCTTTTTAAGTGGAAATTTGCTAAGGCTATTTTTTTATGCTTAGGCTACCAGATTACAAAGAGCTCCTCCGAGCAGCTTTTTGTCGTGTATGTGGGCACCGCCATGGAGGTTTATGTTCTCAGATGCAGTTTGTGGTGGGCAAGCTGTTTCTGGCCTGGCACCTGCAGCATGAGACTGATCACCTTATCATCATTTGACAGACTATTAAACAACACTGAATTTGGTGCACCGATGTAGTTCCCCGTGCACCAATTGGTGAGTTAAGGAAAATTATGATGATCTCAATCGCTTTCACTAAATCAAAATATACTTGTCGGGAACTGAACCCGAGATTTCATGAATGGTGGTCAAATGTGCTAACCACCACACCATGGAGTATATGAGGAATACAGTACGATATTAATCAAAGGTGATATACGTGTCAGGGCTTCTCGTACTGTTCAGCGGCCTGCGAGTGACAGGGCATGATGCACGCCGCGGTTTGGGAACCACTGGATAGTGGGACCGCGGACCGCAGTTTGCCAGCTCTGCGGTTGTATTCCCGCGGTGACGGTATATCGACCCTTTGTTCAGGGATACAATTATGTACGCAATCGTCATCTTGAATATATTGAGATATATCAAATTGACATATTACAACAGAGTTGAACGACATTTTGGAGAAAGGAATATGGTAGTCTAGGAATTTACATAGCATATGACTAGTCTTTGGCTTTTTATTTATTTTTTTATTTAATAAAGGAGTTGCATATTTTTCTCTGGTCTGAGTACATTTCTAATAGATTGTTGGCTGCATCCACTAGCTCATATTGTCAGTTTGGAGAATTAATTTACTATCCGCTATCACAAATTTATTTTTAAAACGCTAGGTGAATTCTATTTAGACGGAGTCGCCAACCACTAATCTTTCCATATTATCTCTTCGTCTCGTAACGTGACCGGAGTACCTGAGAACACGGATTTGTGCAGTATAAGAAAGACAATGTTCAAAACCCTGTTCTTGGATTATAGAGACATTAGTCCTATGGGGCTGTCTATGGTATCCGCAGCATTCCACGTCAGCACCGCATTTCAAAAGCGTCTATCTTTGTTCGTTCTCTTTCTTTCAGGGTTCATTTTTCTGCGGTATACAAGAATATAGGGAAAGTAAGGGTTTTGACCATTTTTTTCCCTTAGATTTGGTGATACTGCGTTGTTAAATAATTTAAATCAGACGAACTAAAATAAAATAGCAAACAAATAATACAATATTTGAGTTTGTCCAAATGTTCGTAGACAAAAGACTGGATTTCACCCCCTCGGGAGTTATTACGATTAAAAGTACAGTGTGTAAAGTGGCCACTTAAACCAGCCAATGACAGGTCATAAGCCCTGTAAATGCCTAGACTTTCAAATTCCTTTATTTAAGGTATTCTCCATCCCTGTTGTAAATTTTTAAACAAATAATATGTTATGTCCACTTTTTATGCGTATGTACTTCTATTCAATTGAAGAGTATTATATTCATTTTTTGAGGTAACTCTACAAATGTTCAGTATGCTTTTATAATTTTAAAAAGGTGTGTTTTAAAAATTATAAATACTGGTAACCTGGCAGCATCTAGACTAATTTTTATTAAATTGAATTCATTCGGCACTTTCACAACACCGTTGATAAATGGCAATTTAAAGCATGGCAGTAAAAACATGTAAGAAGCTTCCGAAAACAATATAGAAAATCAATTGCATTTTTTAAAAATATAATAAAACTAACTTTGATATGAAGTGCTGATGACCTGTTATTGGCTGGTTTAAGTTCTCATTTGAATAATAAACTAACTTACTAGTTATACATATATATTTGTATTACATTTAGAAAGAAGCTTGTGTAGCTTTACTGAACCGGTCGGTAGAAAAAAAATGTGATCAAAAACAAAGTTATTTTATATGTATTTTATTACAATTTGTCATTTTTTGATATTGTTCATTAATTATATGTGAACACAATATGCACAAATAAGTCGAAAAAGTTTTACTTATTTTTTTCAATAGACAAGTTTAATTAAATAATTTTAATATTATGAAACTTATTACAAAAAAATATATTAACAGGTGATTACAATTTTACCTAACTAACATGAGGGACAATTTAATTTTATGAATTCCGTCAGAGTTCTACTATATTTATTTAATATATCGTTAAATATTTAAATATCAGCATTATTTTCTTTATAATTATATCAGAATAACATACGTGATGATGCCTTAAAATCGGTATATTATTATTGAACGTTGGAAGATAAAATGTTCTGTACGATCTTAATCACCGACTAGGAACATTCAGAGGTACATTCTTTAAACAAAATGTAGTCAACATAACAATAATTTATATTACAAAGATACATTAAGTCAACAATCTGTCTCCCAACATTCAACTCATTTTGATCAAAATGTTCTAGACGCTGATCATAAGACTGAATGGTTTTGCCTAGGTTATATTTTAATGTTAGGTTATGATGATATCAGTGTGAAACATATGCCCCATGTAAAAAGAGTTTAATTAGTTGAATTAATGAATGAATAGCTTTGATTTCAAAATAAGAAAACCTTTGATTAAAAAATGTAATCGGTGTGCGAGTAGAAGGATTGTATAGAACATTATCAGCATTATCACTTAAAGTGTGTTGAAGTCTCGCCCACAGGTTGGCTTTGTGCGGGAAGAGAGTTCGTAGTTCGTACAATAAGATTTACGCGTCATTTGGCCGATCTATACAACAAAAGATCATTTCTTCTAATCTCCGGTCGGCGCGGCGTGGGTGATGAAAGGCAAGGATGGAAGGGGAGGGGAGACAAAAGAAATCGAAGATGGGAAAACAGAGAAGGCTTCGCGGGGCTTTCCAATCAAATATCGGGAGGTGTAAACGTTGCTCATAAGCAGGGCTGTCACCAAAAAAACATTGTTATTCATAAAAAATAAAATTAATTCACAAAATTATAAATATTTAGGAATTAAACATTTTAATTGCCTACCTACGGATATTAAAAAAATATAGGATATAAAGCAACTGGATTTGTTTAAATGCTTATTATACATTAGATACCAACTCAATCAGATACACAAAATTAATCATAAAAGATTGGAGTACAATTTTTTTTTTGTTTATTTTTCCATTTACTTAGAATTTTATTAACAAAAATACGCTTTAAAAAAATACATCTTAAAATTAAACTGTAACATAATTTGGAAAAAAATGCCCACAAAAATTTCAGAGTCTGAGCGTGTGTCATTCCTTTTTTGATTATTAATAAGTATAAAGCATATAAATATGATATGACATGACCAAAAAAGAAAAGGGAAGAAAAAAAAAAGAAAATTTAAAAATTCTGATATTACAAAAACAGGATTTATTTGCAGAATGAATTTTATTTTTATTTTTAATTTTTAAAAAATCATAAAAGGTTTTGAAGACACACAGAGTAACTAGAATAAAATTATTATATGAAGTCGTAATGTCTAATTTAAGTGCAATGTATTTTTGTACATTTTTACGCTAAAAAAAAATAAAATTATTTCATTTCTTAATTTATTACAAGATCTTTATTTAAATATAACAATACATTTGCTGGTTATTTATTGTAAATATTCTATAGAACTATATTTTTATGCCTTTATCAACGTCTGTTTTATTTTAAACCTGTTTATTTTTTAATATTCTGAGTAAAATTAATTTTACTGACACATTGAGTAGATTGATTTACAAACGTTTTTTTATGAAACTGAATTTTAATTATAAGTTAAGGACGTTTTTTTTTAGTTCTGAATACTTTTTATATTTAAAAAAAAATTAAGACCAGGTTATTCCATAACTGACATTGTTAGACTGGTCGAAGACTAAAAAACATTTTGGCTAAAATAAAATCGTTAGCCAGATGTCTGTGAATAGCATGTTTATTGCGTTCTAATATTGTGTGCATAAAAAAAAGAAAATTATTTCAAACAAATAAACGATTCTGCAAATTTAAAATAGCTACATATCGTATCTTTTCATTGTTTTTTAACACAATATTTAACAATTATTCAGTAAAGAGGTTTTTTAGCACAACTTTTCAGATACTTGCATAAATAAAGTTGTTTCATAACTTTTTTGTCAGCCCTGTCATTATGTTCACAGGTAAGATGTGAAAATTGAAATTCACAAAGCAAAATTCCCAACGATAACAAAGCGATTGCCCGAGGGAAGGGGGCGGCGGTGAGGTGAGGCGCGAGAGG
This sequence comes from Micrasema longulum, assembly GCF_059751315.1. Classification (NCBI taxonomy): domain Eukaryota; kingdom Metazoa; phylum Arthropoda; class Insecta; order Trichoptera; family Brachycentridae; genus Micrasema; species Micrasema longulum. The sequence goes on from NW_028279660.1 coordinate 33,905, forward strand.
GGCAACCGACGATAACGATTCAGAAATGGATGCTCTCCTTCCATTGGTCGACGGAATTCAATCACCGAACCTGTGATCCTCGCCACGTGACTTGCACGTGCAATTAGGTAGGCGCCAGGCACCCACATGATCCAATATGCTCGGATTCATATAAACTTCACTTTTATTGGCCATCACAATGTGTTATACATGCCGAGTAAGAAGCGTGGAGAATTTCGCTCCACAAATCGAGATATTAAATCGGTTCGCTTTAGTGAACATTTAGGCAAAGTTTTTCGTGTGAATTTATTGTACTTTTAACGATGCTTCTGATAAAATACTAGCTCTTTCCTTAAATTTGTCAACAGGCTTTATTTTGATGATTTAAATCACAGGTTTTCAAAGTGGGAGTATCCGCCCCAACGGAGGCGCTAAAAGGGAGCATGCTCGCCCGGAGGAAGTAAGGGGACGTTGGAAGCAAAAAAGGGGCAGTGAGATAATAATATTTTAACCTTATAAAATATCAAGAACACTTATTTAAGAAAAAGCAAAATACATAAAAATATTATGACAAAACAACAAGCTCACCATTTGCATGAAATATTAATTATTGTTTATTTTTCCTCGTACAGTAATCACCTATAGTGAAGTATCGTTTTTTATTTTCACAAATACCTTCGAAGTATCTATTTTAAATGGTCTTATTTACAAAATGACGTTTTGAATTAGAAACATTAACTTAGCACTAAAATCTACACTGTCATTGATATTTCATATTTTATTTCAATTAATACCTTCGAAATTTCTATTTCAAATTGTTCGATTTTCAAAATACTTTTTCGAAATAAAAACTGGCTTGTAAGAGCATGTTTATATATTATACGCATGTTTATATACTTGTTGAAATTTGTTGCGAAATATTAATAAAGTGATGGCAGTATTTTTTTAATTTTGTTATTAATAAATTTCATAAAAGGTACATGTTTTAAAAAAAAATATATACATAACTACTTTATACATCTAGTAAATGTTATCACTGTAACTTTCCAAAAAAGAAGACTACCTCTTGTGCTTGGAGGGTGACTTACACTGTTGTAGTTGTTTATTTATAAGAGTTTATATAATTATAAATATACGTGTACATGGGAAACAAAATAAGTCATAGGATATATAAAGAAAAACATAAAACAATAATACATACATACTAATTAAAATATAATGTAGTTTTTACACGTGTTCAAAAAATTTATTTTGATTTACTTTAAATTTATTTATAGATATATTATTTTTAATTGTTTTTAGTTCGTTGGGGAGATAATTATATTTTTTTACACCTTTGAAGACAAAGCTATTTTGACCATGACTTGTGTGGAATTTAGGAATTTTAATATTATGTTGGTATCTGAGTGACTGATTCATCTCAAATTCTTTTATCGTTATTTTGATTTTTTTTTTTATAGAATTTATTTTATAAAGAGTATATCTGATTCTTTTGTATTATTAAAGTAATTTAATAAACATTTTAACAATTCAAATTTCAATTAATCTTATTTATAATACCACATAAAAAAAGCATAATTTTTTTCTATTTAAACGTATAGGTTGGCATAAAGTAACTTTTTTTTCGAAAAGGGGGCCGTGAATCAAATAAATTTCAAAACCTGTGATTAAAACTAATTGTTTTGTTTATTAAAAGTGAGTAAATTATTAAAACTATTTTAAAACTTAAGACTTTTAAAAAAAGGTCACCATAATTAAAATGGATATTCATATTTCTTACACAAAAAGATTGGACATCTCTGTTTATAATTGATTATAATTGTCATTTAACGGTTTGATTTCTTTCTAAACTGGTTAAAATTTTGTTGAGGATTTTTTTCTAATCGTCCAGTTGCTAAATACAACAGACCACAACATAGGAAATGTACGCGCTAACATTAACAGTAATTAGTAAACTCGCTTACGGATCCAACGCCTACCGTTGTTGCGTAGTGTCCATCAAGTCTTCTAAAATAATTCAAGCCTTTGCCAGCTATCTACAGTATGCAAAAGCTAAGAGTCTCATCATCTCTGTAACAATGTTGAAACCCATATTTTACCGAAAAATCACCCTGCAAGATTCGTCTCTCCGTTTTTTCTCAGGGGTGTGTTTTCTTTGCCTTCTGCGTGAAAGTAAATATCAGGGTTGGGAGTGTGGTGTTGTGGCTGCATACACTGAGCCCTTTAGCGAGGGTAATAAATTAGTTAAGGAAAGCATTACCGCTGCTAGGAAATGAAAAGTGTGTATTCCGAATAACTGTATTACCAGAAAAAGTTTTTTTTTATTGTAAAATCTGCGAAGAAATTCGAATAACATCGTAAAGTAAAATATTTTTTCTCGGAAGTAAGACATATATTTTTTCCGCAATTATAAGGTACCATTACAATTATAAGTAAACCATAAAGAAGAAAAAATATCAATCGAGTTTGTGATTAACAAATATACTATTCTTTGTTATAAACCCTGAAAAATGAAATCGAGCGGAGATTAGTCTGCCTCCTTGTGTAGTGTTTCGTGCAATCGACCATCATTCTTTAAGTACTGGGTTGGATTTCTGAAAAGGCCGTTCTACACTGCAATTTGTCAATGTTTCTGGACTGGTATCTGAAACGTAGGACTGCTCACTTTACTTTCCATGTTACAAAAATGATTTAAACACGCTTTAATTAGAGTACCGATGCATTCCACTATGCATCACTTGGGACGTTAAGAGAAATGGCAATACTGTCTATTACGCTGTATCTCAACTCAACGGAGAGGTTTAGGCCTGAAGAAGTTTAATATATGTGTCTATTTTATTTTATATATCGTAGAGTTTAAAGCACAAGTTGAACTATAAATTTTGGAAAAATGAGATGTTTTCATAAAAGTATCAAATAATCTTTATTTAAAAAGTAGATAAAAATATTTTGTGTTTCATAAATTCAAAAAATAATAATTTATAATACTCGTATGAACTTTACCGGAATTGTTGATTTGGAAGTTTTTAACCCTTAATTGCACGGTGTATCTAATTTGATACATACCCTACAATAACAACCATAAAATTACCTAAAAAAAAAATACAAATGATTTAGTGATGTCACAATTTAGATACGTAGTTAAGATAGTACGAAAAAACGCAAAGATCTGATGGTTCAGGTTCCTTTATCGAAAGTTCACAAATATGAAACGAATCATTGTATGTTATATGAATCATCATGTCAACTCAGTAAATTGTCAAAATTTAAATGTCAATGTGCAGTACAATTATGTGTTTCACAATATCAAAATTTCTCTATTGCTTTCCATTAATATATGTATTTAAGATAAACACACTTTTTCATACATAATATTTCCCGGAGTGTAACCAATGCAAAGTGTAGAAAATTTGATACGTACGTATTTTTCTAACATTTTTTATAATTTCTATCGAGGATTAAAAAAATAAGTTTTATTGGTTTTTAGAGGATGATATGTCATTTTTAGTAAAAAAATAATGCAAAAGATTATTTAAAATTGTAGTATCTCAAAACTAGTAAAATCTAGTTACCAACTTGTGCCAGAAACCTAACGATATGTTCCTTTGTAATAAATCAATAAATAAATTTGAAGAAAATACAGGCTTAAGAAAATATAACGAGCCAAAGAAAAGGTTTAATTTTTTCGATCCAAATCCATAGCAGTTAAGTGTTCATGGCGTCAACTTTTTTTTATTTCAATACAGATTGTTGTAAATCTTAATAAAACAAATCAAGCCGATTGTGAATCTAATGAAAACAAATAAAGCCGATTCCGCCGAATAAGGCATTTTCGCACAATCGTTAAAAGAATCAGAATTTAAATTTAAACATCGTTATTCTTTCGTGATATTTCCTCTTCCAGTGAATCGTTAATGTGACTGTGATTAGGGGAGAGCAACGGGAGGGGATGAAAGTGATTTCGACAACAGGCTCTTACACAGGTCTTATGTAAATGCGTTACTTTTTCCATTAACATACTTTTTCACATAATCTCATTTTAATGGATTCCTTTTCTCGTCTGTCGGATCCAAGGTGATGAGATAATTACGTTTCAGATCACTCCACCTTGTATTATTAATGTTTACCGTTCTTGCTTCAGGGGATGGAAGGGGTAGGCGGTGTGGGGCGCTGAAATATTCATACTGCACTATTAGCATTCAGCACTGCGTAATTTGCTATCTTTTAAGATAAATGCCGGCTACATTATTTCGCACCCTGACACGATTGAAGCGTTAACACAAAAGTGTAGATAATTTGAATTTTATTGCGTCAGAGAGGGAAAATATTTTTGAGAAAAAAATATGGAAGTACATACATTTACCGAGATTTCGACATTTTATAAGCGGGTTTGATCGATCACTACACACCGATTAACATTTTCCTAACTCTTCCATCTGTTGACTTTTAATAAGTTAATGTCCCGAAATATTTATTAATGTGGTTGAAATTCATCTGACTGAATTATTTCACATACTAGGCAAAACCTGAAAATACCTTAGATTTATATTATTTTTAGACTGTTAATTGAAATACTTCTTTTTCAAAAATATTTTCTCTCCATTGCAACAAATTCTCATCATTATAACTCCCTACTAAGTGAAATACAGCCATGTTTACAAACACTTACTAAAAATATACAACATGATTATTTATGAGTTGTATTTAAAAAAAAAAAATCTTCCAAATAATTTAAGAATACGCGTTCCAGAATACCGAATCAGAATCTTCTGAAATGCATTTTTTTTTTTCATAATTTCCCTATCTGCACCAAACGGTTCATATGCCACTGCATTAGCGTTTTAATTACAGAATATTTTGATATTTTTTCAAGCGGACTTATCCTTTACTAGATTTTTGTAAATATTTTTCGTTTTCAGGATTTTTATCTGAGTCAAAAACACATGTCCAGGGTTCTGATTCAGTGTAAAAAATAAAACTGAATTTTTCATCCACCCGGACAGAAAATAAATGATATATTGAATTAACATCCAGCGAAATGAATTTTTCAAAATCATTTTTTTAATTTGATGCGCTTTTTCATTAAATTCAAATAAATAAAAATAATTTTCTTCCTGCATTTTATTCACATCACAAATTACACTATTTATTGCATTTTCAAATTTAATTTCCTTTTTAAAGTAGTAAATTTTTAAATTTTCAAGTTTTTACAAACTAATTATAAAAATAACAACTTTTAAAATTTAAACAAAAAGGCAAGCATTTCAATTTTAAAAAATATTTTTTATAACTGTTTCAAATATAAAAATATTTTTCCAATGTAAAGTAGTTGATTGCTTTTTAAATTGAAGGATTTTTTATGAAATAATTAAAGAAATTTGAGTAATGTCATTAGAGAAAGAGGATTTACCTTTCAAATAAGTTATAAATGAATTCAGCTATTATCTCGAAATTCTTAACAAAAAGGACATTCTATCTTAATGGTACAAAAGTATCAATTTCCTTAACCCATTTATCGTCCCAATTATTTTAAATTTAATTCTCCCTTGGAGATATTTGAATTTGGAATCGTAACGGATTTCCAGGACTTAGCGCATGCGTCAGACTTTCCTAGAAATGTGGTTTTCTCGGCTGTAAGCCAGTATACGGCTGTTGGCCGACTGGGATACACCAGAGGGGGTTTTGTCACCCGCGAATGGAAAAAAACCTCGAAACTCTTTTCGAGACCCCTTTTTGCAAGTCACGGGAAGACATTTGTTACTAAATTTGGTGAAATCACATTTGGCAATGTGATTTGTCATAAGGAGGGATGGATGTGGACAATGAAATTTTATTAAACATTTAAGGTAGGACATTTTTTGTAACCGATTTATATACCTACTTTTTGTACTTGAAAACTTCGTTTAAAACTTTTTAAAGCTAAAATTTTTATATTTTTTAATGTCAAATTGAATAAAGTATTTAAAAGTACTTTAGTCGGATTATGTTTTTCTGGTGTTTAATTTTTTTTTTTTAATTACAAGACAGTTGAAATTATACATGTTTTTGAATATCTAAAGAACCACATTAAACATTTTTCGTTCACAAGTTTTGCAAAATTAAAAATTTGGAAAGGTCATCCCATTACTAATTTAAAATGCGTGCGCATGCGCATATAAATACAATTATTTTACCATAGTTGTCAGCATATTTAGATATTAAAGCATTAGTTTTTATCTTAAATAAATATGTAACGTAAAGTAAAATTGTACAAAAAACCAAGATGTTTGAACTAAATTTTGTTTTTTTTTATAAATAATGTATTTTATTAGTTGAATAATTATACTGTTTTATTTTTAGAGTCTTAATAATTTGAAACAGTAGTTGAAATTTTTAATTTATTTTGAACACATCATTATCATCATTTCCTTTATGCACCTAATGGTGCATAAGACACTGCGTTGGTTTACCAATCGCAAAGAATAAAGATTGTTTTCGTTATATGAAGGTAAGATGATCAGTCTTATGCTTCAGGTACCAGTCCAGGGACTATAAAAGATTTTAGTGTAAAAACACCCCTTTTAATAGATATTTCATATATCAACCATGTCAGGAATCGAACCCAAGACCTCTAGCATGGTTGGCAAACGCGCTGACATAACACCACGAGGCCGACAATTTTAAACACAAATTGGTCTATTTTTTTTTAACATAATATTTAAAAAAAAAAATTATCGTCAGGTGTTCTTCCAAAGCTCAACTTAAAACCAAACCCTGGTTTTCAATTTTTTAAATATATCTTAGGTTAAAAATATTTTATTAAGAGTTAATAATTTTTCTTTATCAAGGTATGTTAGCTGTTTTTATAAAACTTCATTATTAATCAAATTGTATTAATTATCAACAACTTAAAAAAATATTATGTGGTCCGGTAAATAGTACTTGTGCCAACAATTATACAAAAAAAATTGTACTCCCTGGAATTACAACAAACTCCTTTTGGGTCAGAAACATAGTAACATAAAGGTATAGTTATATTAACATACGAAGATTTCAAGTTCGATTCTCAGTCAGTAATGTTGACTTTAATATTTATTTCAAAAATATGTTTGTTCACCGCTTTGTATATTATATTAATATCTTTGCTGATTTGATAAGCGTTTTTAAGAGGAAAGTTTTGCAATTATTTTCATTTTTGTTCATGCTTGCCATTTGTATTTTTCGTATTTATATTTTCAAGTTAATATCATAATATTTGTTTTCATATTTTTAAAATGTTTAATTTTTTCAATTCCCCAAATATTTTTGTAACTCACTTGCTGCGTACGGTTATAAGCGATAAGATTTTTATTTTTATTTGGTTTCATAATATATATGTCTACCTGTAAGTTTTTGGTAATTTGGTGTGATTGATTAAATCATTACCTTCACAATACAAATGATCGAGGTACTTTTTTTTCATGAAAGACCCACTAAGCCTCTATTAAGTGGCTTATCAACAGATGGGATAGAGAGGATATAGAAGAATGTATTGAAAAATACTTAACAACACCCAAACCAATTGAGAAAAAAATATGTTTGGATTTTTTTCTTAAAACTGGCGGGAATCGAACCCGCGACGCCAGTTTTACAGTTGGCCGTCTTATTAACTGCGCCACGGCGCCTGTCTATACGCTGGGATTAGTGTATCGATGTCGGGCCCAACGCACCTTTACAAATATTTGGATGAGGGAAAAATGTTTTTCAAAGTAGTTTCTTACGTTCGACAGAACAAAAAACGCGCTTTCAATAAACAATTATCATTAATTTAGATAAACACGAGTGTGTACGAGAAATGGTAAAATGATACCCTTAAAAATCTCTTTAAAGTCTGTCATTCTCTAGTCCATGTTTGAAATCGTTAATTAGTTTAACGAATGAGTAATTGATGAGGTCAAAAACCCGTTTTTGTAAGCAAGGAAGTATTTTGAAATTAATACAATGTAAGGAAGTAAATTTGAAAATTCCAATATCAAACAACAATGTTCTTTTTAATTAAAACTCTATGAACCGAATATTTCTGAAGTTTACGTTAGGACCGAATTTTTCCAACAGAATATATTAAAAATAAAACGATTCTATATTTTAAAATTTCATCGACTTCATGGTGATTATATTTTCATGATTTATGAGTTCCTAAAAATTAGGCGTCTCATTTTTAAGTGGAAGGGTGATGAATTCTTGACTACAGAATGTTTAAGTTTGTCCAGGGACTTAAATATTATTTTTTAAAACACTTTTATCCCATATTTTGGTGCAATAATAAAAAATATATCTGTGCTTGCCCAATTAGAATTCTGAATGAGCGATTTGGGTTCAATGACTACTCTCGAATAAAAAAATTCAAAACGAAAATTAAGTAAGGATAAGTCCGCCTTATTTTATAGTTTTAATACTTTCACTTACCATGCTTAAAATTATAGGTTTATTAAAATTCAGTAAATTTAATTACTTATCAGATTTGGAAAACATAATTGATTACCCATTTAATTACAAAATAATTGTTTAATGATTTTAACGAAAATGCTTTTAATTATTTCTAACTTTAAATTAGAAATAATTAATTTGAATTTACCCAAATATTCGAATTTTGTGGAGCTTTCAATGAGTTGTAAATGATTTACTACTAGAAAATGGGAATCGAGTTGGGGTAAAGTGGAATTCGAATCTGGGATCTCCGATCCCTGAACCTGCGACTCTAACCACGGCACCACTACCCAATTTTACACATTTTTTTTCACTATCGCAAATACCTAAGTAGATAATATTTTCTTTGGTTGTATTTTTTAACCGTAAATATAAATTTTCAGATACTGTTTGCCCTCTTATATATAAAATATTTATAAAAAAATTAAATTAAATATAAATAAATAAGTAATTTTTAATAATTGAATTTTCTCTTTTTTGTTACTGTTTTACAATCGTAAATTATTTTAATTTATTTTCTTTTATATGTGATATTAATACATATAACTTAATGTATTTTTAATATATCTGTGGTGTGTACGTAAAAATCTTATATGTAAATCTATGCATTTAAAGGGTTTATGAACCTGTCATAGGCTAGTTGAAGTTATGATAATTCACACTGAATCATATTTGTCATTTAAGAGGATATGCGGTTGCGGGAAATTTTGATAAATAGGTATTTAAACATGTTTTTTTGCAATTCTCTCGTGAATGCCCCCCTAAACAGTGCGAAAAATACGACTGCGCATCGGACTGTTTATACCTTCCTAAATTCTAAGAAATCGACATTTCGTTTTCCCGTTTTTGCACCCCAAAACTGATTTGTTTTGTTTTTTTTATAAAGTGTATCAGTATGATTTTTTTGCGTTTTTCAAAAACAGTTATCATATTTGTATACCGTACGTCCGAAGACGGCGGATAAAACTGGGAGAGTCTAAGGGTTTTTGGATGGTCCTAGGTCCTGTAGTAAAATATTTATAAAAAAAAAAACAATTTGGAAACGCTAAAAGTATATACATATATAATAAATAGAGTCTTATTTCAGGGAGAAAATACGAGAATACGTTTGTATGAAGAAAAATCAAACCGGGTTTCCTCTTAGTGTTCACATTTTTTGGAAGTTGTGTATAAAGCTTAAGTATTTGTTATTTCACATTATAAATGTATTTCATATGGGTGACATCTGTTGATCATTATTGAGCAATATAATTTTTGTGTGATTGATTTATTATTCCGTAATATATTTTACATCGCTAAAGTACACATTTTTTATTTTATTTTATATATTTTAAATCTTAAATAATTTATATGTGTATCTGTTAAAATAACATTGTATAAATATAGTCGTATATATATTTCATTTATAAATTGCTTAACACATAACGTTTTATGTCTTAACCAAAAGTTTTAATTAAAATACCCTTTTTTTTACCCGAAACCGAAAATCTATTCCAAATCATAACAACACTATGATGGATTGTTTATTGTTCTCCTATTTTTATAAATTTTGCCGTACATTTTCGAGAAATTACGCGGTATAATTAAATGATCTATTTTTTACGGCTGTAAATTTTTTTTTATCCAGTTTCCCGTAGCACTAAACTTCCTCATTGATAAAATTGATTACATTTTGTATTCGGCACAATAATCATAAAGCATACACGTGTTCAATTCAATTAGGAAACAGGAATTATTTCCCCAGACTTCTATGGACGTCAATACATCATTTAGAGTTTGGTATTGATCTGTCACCAGTTAATGGGGCAAAACTGATGTGCTGGTAAGTTTTGTAATTAACTCACCAAACATACACTTTGTCCAGACAAATAGGGCGACGGGGGTAGGGATGGCTCTCCCGGCCACGTCCAGGGAGGAATGGGGTGATGGTCGCCGACCTTCCACCAGAAGGGGTTGGTTCTGATCGTCCTTCACCCTCAAGAGGGGCTCATTTTACTATTCTCAGTTAGCCACTCGGCGAGGAAACATAAACCTAAGGGTTATGTATGATTTATCCGTTTTCATCACCCATTTTCTAGCAGAGGTGTAACCTGAAGTGGATCGGAGAATTATGAAGTGTGCGGATGTTTGTTTAAGAAATTATAGTTCCAGAACTGACGCCTAAAGCGTAAGTCCTATTATCTGACGCTTCAGCATATTTTTACAGTACAAAAAGGTTAACAAATAGCTGATAAAAAAAATTTGACTCATGAATCGGGCATTGATGAATTGATCAATTGATGAACTGTGATTATCTTAGCTTACTGTTTGAACTGCTATAAAATGGCCGATAGAGAGGTGGTGACAGCTGTGGTTGGCCCGATCGGACTTGTTTCTCCTGATTTCCTAACAAGTTAATGAACTAACATACCCTCTTACCATGAGAAATTGAAAAATTACTTTGAGAGTGATAGACAAAGTGTATTGAATGGAGTAAATGTAAATAAAAAAAACCTTTTACATCGATGTTTTTTTTCTTCATAAATTAAAACCTGTACATTGTTTTTGTAACGAATGGATCCAAAAAGAGGCCATAACACCTCAAGGATTCGGGTAAGTGGATACGTCTTTATTATTTTTTTTAGGAAAAAGGCGAAACAAATTATTTTAGATTGAAAATCATAATCTAAAAAAAATCTGTTTCCACTCCTTAGTTGGAGCGTATGGTGTCCGCAAACCCCGTAAAGGCATTTGTCCGTCAAGTTTTTTTTAATAATCGTCATTCATAATTTTAAAATCATACGTTTTTATGCATCTTGCTGAACTCAAGTAAATATACCGAAAAAACTGAAAAGTATTTAAAAGGTTTTTGAGTCCGGTTACGTAAATTGTGTGGTTATTTTTTAAGATGGATATTATGGAATTGGGTATGTAGAGCTGAATTCATTACCTAATTTTGAAATTATTTTGCAATTTTTATTGATTTTTACTAGGTGACCTATTATTCAAGTATATATATAATTTAATTGTTATATTTCCGGATCCATCCGCGGTCTAATTTTTTTACATGTTTTAGTTTTGTGTGTTATTTTTGTATTTAAAAAAAAAAAATTGCCGGAACGTACCAAAAATAAAAAAAAAAAAATATATCACGTCGTTATTTGTAAAGACAAAGATATTTTTTACCAACTTCATAGATTTTTATCGTAATATTATTAACAAGTAAATATGCTGTAAAAATCCAGTAAAATTAAAAGTGTTTTTGGATCCGGTCAAGTAAATTGTGATCATTTTTAACACTTTGTATCTCGGAGCCGTGTAAACACGTTATTATATAATCACGTTATTATATAACCACGCGTTGTGTCCCGGTCCCGTGTTTTCACGTGGTTTACCAGCTGTCTAAAAAAGTGCATTTTATTGACATCTAGTGACTTTTATTAGTACTTTTTCGCTGCTGGTAAACCACGTGAAAACACGGAACCGGGACACAACGCATGGTTATTATAATCACGTGTTTACACGTCTCCGGGATAAAAAGCACAAAAAAATGAGTGAGACCCTATATATGTGTGAACATTGCAATGCGCAATGTGGCTCTCCATAAAGGCCAATTTTGGCAAAACTATCATGCAAAAATGACAAATTTAATTGTTTTAAATAAATATGACGTTTAAATGAATTTAATTCGGTATTTTAAGGAACCCTTCACAAAGCAAGAACTTACACAAAAATAGGCCGAGCACAAGGTAAATTCTATGTGTATTCGGCCGGTATTCAAAGTGTTAAGATGGATATTAACTGAACTGAATTCATCACTTCGCTTGAAAATTATTGTTATTTCTTGATGGAAATGCATTTAAATTATAATGATAAAAAAATATATCGCGTCTCATTCAAATTTCTTTTTTAATTTTTACCAGTGACCGGGTTTTGTTGTGACCGATATCGCCAGAAGGTGGGATACTAAGCAAATAATTACTTATTCATTTTTGTTTTTATTTATTAAAAACATTTTTACACCTTTATTGAGTACAAAAACACAGCTAATACCATGCCTGTGAACTTGCCCTGCCCACTAGAAAATCCGTTAAAGTCGAGGCATCATGTATACACTTGTATCTGAGTAAACTGGTTTCTTCAAAACGTATTTCAGTATAATGTAATTGTAACATATTACAACAGAGATGAAGAAAATTTAAGAGAAGGTAATATAGAATTCTAGGCATATGAAAATAACATTTTCGGGCGTTGCCTAGTATGTAGGTAAAATAATTCAATTAGATGAATCTCACCCGCATAAAAAAAAGTTTCAGCTCCTTAACTTCACAAACATCAACAGATGAAAGAATTGAAGGAAAATAGATGTTCAAATATGGGCAGAATGGTGAAAATTACACAGTGTGTAAAGTTGCCACTTAAACCAGCCATTGACAGGTCATAAGCCCTGTAGATGCCTAGACTTCTATATTACCTTCTCTTAAATGTTCTTCATCTCTGTTGTAATATGTTAATAAAAACAGCTCCCCAGGGAGTTGAATCCAGTTCTTGTCTATAAAAATTTGGACAAACTCAAAATATTGTTTATAATGTAATAATCATTTCAGATTTTGTAAATATTTTTTTATCGAGTGTTTTTGTGTTTTGTTTTTCAGTTTGTGTTAATATATTTATACAGTGTTTTTTTGCAAATTTTTTTTAACATTAATTTTTTGTATCAATCAATTGTGCTTTCTAAATTTTTATTTTATGTTTTTGCAGTATAAAAAAACGCCGTTTAAGCTTATTATTATTAATTTATGTTTAAAGAATTGACTTTGTGGTCATACATTTTCACGAATATTAGTAAATATTAGTATATAACCACTTTACTGACTTTTTTAGTCTACCGGTGTAGTGATTGTCCTGACGAAGAGACAGTCACATCTTGAAACAGGTTGAACAAAAAAGTCGGTCAGTGGTTATACACTAATATTTACTAACATCAGTTATTATTATTTGTTTTATTTTAGGTTTAATTGTATTTTAATATGACAATTCAAATGCTTTTTCGTAACCCATGTATATGACGCATGTCATATGTGTTTATCAAATAAATAAAAAACAATAAAAAAATTCGTTGTGATTTTATTTTTCACTTATTATTGTTTTTATTTCGTGATTTTTAATTCCGACGTTAATTTTTGTCGTAGTCATTTAAAAATAGAGTGAAAATTAAACGAATGTAAATTAAATGAACCAGGGACTGAAATTATACAATAAACTACCAGACAAAACTAAACAAAAGACTCTGACTCTTTACAAAAGATATTAAAAATATTATCATGAACAATAGAACATGAATATAATTTTTTTTTAAATGAATGTAAATCCGTAAAGGTTAATAAATTAATTTAAAATTAAAAAAAACAATTAAAAAAAAATCTTTTGGGTCAAATACTCCTCTAAAAAACTCATCATATGTGATTCCATTTTAATAGGTATTAACTATTATTAATATTTAAAGCATTAACTTTATGGTCAAACATTTTACTAAATGTTATCAAATATTTGTATATAACCAATTACGGACTTTTTATGTCTACCGGTTTCGAGACGTACCCGTCTCTTCGTCGGGACACCAATTAAACCAACATGCAAACCAACATGCAAAACCCACTATACACCTTCACCATAGTTGTTGCATAAAAATATAAAACCAACACGACATGCATTTTAATAAGCGCATACACTGATTGGGACAAACATGCACTGATTAAATTGTAAAAATATTCTGTTGTTTGAGAATTAATAAAAAAGTATAGGGGATGGTAGAAGTATTTACTTGTTAATCGTAATTTTGCGAAAGTAATTTCAGTTTGTAAGCAATTATTACAATTCATGAAATTTCCATCAATCACAAGATTCTGGAATATCTTAGAGACAGATCATCCTTCATCGTAGCGCCATTTGGTGTAGGTAACGAATATTCCTGGGAAAATATATATTTATGCATTATTTTCGGTCAGAGCGTGCTCCGTCTCCCCGTTACCCCCTCCTCTCCCTGCCCGTGAACCTAACACACGATATTTCCCGTGTTAATTAAAACAACACATCCCGCGTTAACAGAGTTACGGTCCCAACGTTGAGCGTGAGTTGGTTGCTACGTGATCGGTTTCTGGTCTTTGTTGGTCCTACTTAGTCCGTTCCTATATTCCAGGGGCGCACTTAAAATACATATTAATATTATATAAGTCAAAACTTAGAGTTAAGTTTTCCTTTAGGTGTAGTTATTAATTTTATTCTTATTGATTTTTGTGAGTGCCACACCAGAGTATTGTTGCTTTGGTGGGTAATTTTTGTAGAATAGAGATTAAAAAAAAATATTTTTTTTGTAAAAAAAGAAATATTTTCATTCTTATGATTTACTCAAATATTTAATTTTAAGGGCCATTTTCAACGAGTTGTAAATAACTCAATATTAGAAAATGGAATCAAGTTGGGGTAGAGTGGGATTCGAACCACAGACCTTTGGTCCGTGAGTCCGAGACACTAGCCACAGGACCACAACCCGATCTTTAATAAAGAAGTTAAAATATTTTATACGATCCACTAAAGATCTTTAATTTTGTAAGAGATCTTAACTAACTATCGCCAGGAGAGCAGTTATTTTATTGATTTGCTCACATTTTTCATATAACTTCATATTTTTAACTCAAAACTTTTGCATTGTCAATCAGTATTAACATTAGTTTTGTGACGATATAAAACACGAACACACCGTGTATTTTAAAGTTTAAGATTGAATAAAGAAACATGGGCACGTGTCCTGAAGTCATAAGACTAAAATATGTGTTTAATTTGAACGAATAAACAGTACATTGAAAGCACCACCCGGATCCAAATTATAAGTCCTGTGGCCTCTTTTCAAATAACATCGCATATTGCAAAAAACATTTTTTTTTTCAAAAACTCCTGTGCTTCCAAAATATTCAAGCTTTTTTATTTTTTGAGAATTTACATTTACTGTTTCCAATGACTCTATCGCCGTCAGAGCAACCTTAGTATATACAATTAATTTGTCTGTCATCCTCATTCTAATTTTCCCAATTCTGGTGGTGGTATGGTATGTCAGTTCATTTGCTTGTTAGTAAACCGGGAGAACCAAAACCACTATCACCCCTACGCTCGCCAAATAATTCAAAGCTATTAATTCTAAAAGGTAATCATTGTTCATAAATTTATTATATTTCTAGCACCTATTCAAGACGAAAACCTAGCATCAACCTTTTTAAAATCTGGCATCATCCCAGTATAGATCTATCAACCGACCTATTAACCAACCTAACAATAACGAATAAACAGTATAAAAACAATTGAGGCTAGTTTTCGTCCCTTGGGTAGTGCCGCAGACTCCTGATCATGAGGTCCGATCTGAGAATCCGCTTTACCACAACTTGTTAACCATTATCTAACAGTTTTTTTTACGACTAAAAGCAAATAGTATCAAAATTTAGTAAATTGTAAGAACGCCAGAATTTATTTTTTATCATATACTCGTAGCATGTATCACGGACTCACAAATCATAACGACGGCTCAGTTTCATACAGAGATAACTAGTTTTGAAAAAATGGCCCCTCAAAGTTTTGATACATCGAAATTGATTTATGACAAATAATAAATTATTTTGCCGTAAGTGCAGTATAAATGTTATGTTATATTTATGTAAAATATACACACTATTGTTAAGATTAAAGTTGTAATGCAAATTATCACAACGTTTGAATTAGTTATGCAGCTAAGATATTGAGTTCATATAATATATTTCTATACGAAAACATCTGTCTAATAAGAGAAAACTAATAATTCTAAAGAGTTAGGTTTTTTTTTATACAATGAATAATATATCTCAGAACATAATTTTTTTGAGATTTCGCTCTAAGGAACTAAACCATCGATAGGACCGAAGTTTGAACCCCACTCTACCAAAACGTAATAGGGAAATATCACTTATTTTCGCAGTGTTAGTTAGAAGGTCAAAAAAATACTCTTCACTAAAAAAAATTTTTTTTTACTACTTTTTAGTGGCATAAAAAAATTTGAAAATTTTTAATTTTGGATTCCCGCAAAAACGATCATTCCATTGGCCACGCCCCTAATACGTCACGATTTATGTTTATTTGTTCCTGACCATTCAAATTTGTTAAGAGCATTGTCACGAACACTGACGTCACAACTATCAAGGCCAAACACGTCGCGTTTTTCTAGAGACATATTTCAAAAACAATTCTTTTTTTATTTAAAATATGAAAACATTTCTCCACAATATTCACATTGATTTTGAAAATACAATGATTATTCTAAATCCACTTCATATCGGTATTCGTAGTGTGTGATATTTCCCTTTTTCAATTTTTAATTTCTAATCTACAACTCATCAAAAATGGTCCGCAATATTATGATTTTTTTTTGAACTATAATTTTTTTGGTTTTTTAAAATATTTTTATCACATTTGTAATAGCTTCATAAAAAATGTTACTTATTTTATTGTAACTAAATATACTGAGTGAGTCAGTTAATAAATACATTATAAATTTATAACATATTTCGAATTGGATCAAAGGAACAACAAAGACACATATTTAATTTACATAAAATAATCGACCCCCAATTTAAATAATTGTGAATCACTACGGAGTTTCGAATTAAAATTTCTCGTCAAAGTTGATTTTGTCATTGAGAGTGTTCATGCTCAATATACTCAACCCTGATAACAGGCGTTGCAATGCAATCCGAAATATTGGCGATAACTACGACACGGGGCACAATAACCCAGAAAAATGAATTGAAGAAAAAATTATCTGAACGGCAGTGAAAAATGGAAGAACTTTGATATTTCTGATTCAAATTAGTAGTTAAAATCCGGTACTTGTCTGATGACTACTGGATTTTTTTACATTTACATTAAAAAATTTTTTGCACTACAACAGGCCAGGAGGCCTAATTACAGTGGTGAATTACACCACAGAGCACCCAGGCTTGAAAAAATCACATTTTAATTTTTGCGTTTTCACCGTGAATCGAACTTGGAACCTTTCGTGCGTTAGTCAAGCGTCTTGACCACTACACCACGGAGGCCAAAACATTTAGGATTTTTTCTGAGATTTTATTTATCTTTTTCGCAGCCCTAGTCGGTCTGGCCATTCCATTACGTCTAAATAGACGCACGTGCAAGTTTTCTCCTCTCAACACCTCCCAAGTTAGCCTTGGTTTGGACGCCAATGGAAGCTCTCATTACATATTCATTAGATAAGCTCCAACATTTGTAGCTTACAGATTTCACCAGAGGACCGCTTTGTCTGCGACGATAATTGAGCCGAGTATGGGCTTATTAGGAACTCCTGAACAGATTTAATACGAAACTGTTTTCATAAAAATATGAACCCAGCGTGAGTACTTTTCGTATCAATATTTCATGTCGGCCTAGATCGACTTTTTTACTTTACCAATTTTTATTGACACACATATTTCAATACAGTATTTTTACAGAGTTATCGAATTGTGATATTATAAATAAAACCTTTTTTATTTTGATCTGCATTAAAATTTATTCAAATTCCTATGAGTAATTTTTGAAAACTTTTTAAAAGCCCACCTAGTGGTCTAATGGTAAGCGCGTTTGCCTATTATACAAGAGGTCTCGGGTTCGATTCTTGGCATGTTTGTGGTGTAATATTGATTTGAAATGGTGTTTTCACATTTTGTCTTATCATAATTTCTGGATTGGCATCTAAAACGTAAAAATGATTATTTTAATGTAACAAAAAAAATATCAAGATATGCTGCGGTTGGTGTATCAATGCAGTACCCTTTGCACCATTACGTGCAAAAGGAGAATGCTGATGATAAAAAGGATGAATTGAATCAGAGAGGAAAAACATTTTTGATGTCCAATATCCCGATTGTGTCCAATTGTAAACTCGAAACAAGATCTGGACTTTTTTGGTGTAAGTCTTTGTAGATTTAAAAAACCACTAAGATACACCGGATCTTGTCTTGAGGTAGCAATTAATATTTTTTCTGTCCTAGCTTTAATTTTATTAAGTTGTATTTTATTTTATTAGTACCTGTATTTATTGGAAGAAATTGTATTTACCATCGTTAGAATGGACTGCATAAGTCCTTCAAATAAACAAGTAAATAAGAGAATATGGAAGTCTAGGTATTTACAAGGCTTATGAACTGTCATTGGCTAGTTTAAGTGGCCATTTTACACACTGTACAACATTCATCATTCTACTTATGTCTTAACATCCACATTTTCTCGACTCTTCTATCTGCTGACTTTTGTGAAGTAAAATAGCTAAACCCTTTTATTCATGTGGGTGAGATTCATCTGACTAAATCAATTCAAAAATATTTTTCCTGTATGTTGCGATAAATTTCAATATTAATCATTCACTAGGGATTGAAATCCTGCTTTGTTTACAAACATTTGAACACACGAAATTTGTTTAAATATTGTAATTAACAAATGAATATAACTCGGTAACTGACGAATAATAGCGATAAAAAACAACTTAACATCGAGTCAAAGAATTACGAGTGAGTATGTGTATTCATCAAATTTTGATCAGGTGTCATAGTATCATGTTTTAAGGCGTAATAAACTATATAAGCCAATCTGCGCTGGATACATTTTTAAAATCAGGAAAGCAATGTACAAAAAAACTCTCTTGCTTCAAAAATTTCTAAAATAAATCGAAGATCGCTTTGAGAACAATCAAGATGTGAATTCTTTTTGTATGCAAATCAAATCAATCCAAATCCTCTGACTCATCATGATTTCTTTTCGATTTCTCTGCATCTATTTCTTTAATAGGTTTTTTCGAATCTAAACCAATCAGAGTGATAGGTGAGTCGTTGTTCTTGACGTTCGATTTAAATTTCCCGCCCACGATAACCGAACCGCTCTTAACCTTTGTGAGCCTGTAGGTGAAAAAAAAACCGCGAGCTCCGGAAGAGGGTGCCAGGAATACCCCAGCTAATATGCTATAAACACGATTTTAAAAAATATGACATTATGATTGTCATGGTAGTATTTATTGAACTGTTTCATAATATTTCTAGTTTTCTGCGAAATTCATACATTTTTTCATAAAATTGCGAGAGGATGCCATACGGCATTGCGCTGCTGTCTCGGCGAAACGTTGAACAACGCTGATTAAAAATCTCGCTACGTGTTAGCGCGGCGGTACGCGGGAAGTTGGGAGTGGGAATGCATGTCAAATGTATAGTATGAAATCCAGTTTTTTGTGGTTATCGCTGGAAATTTGCCCCTAAATAGCAAATATATTAAAGATTATTCAATTTTTGAATCGAGTTTGAAGGTCAATTCTACGTATGTTCTGCTAAAAACAGCCAGTCCGCTTTTATACAAAAAACTGTATTAATCGCCTTCTGAAAATGGTTTTGATCGCAAAAACGGCATTTCTCAATTTGCAGAAAACACAAATCGCACCAAAAAATCTAACTACTTAAAAATTATCAAAATTGTTCAAATACGTAATAAAATTTATGTTTGTTTTATTTAAAAAAGTTTTATTTATTGTTTATCATTCAAGTCAAAAACATTCCAACTGTTGTGAAGATTTGATTATTAACTCATTTCACCAAAGTGCTATTATTTCAGTTTCACTTTTCTATGGCTGGCTGCTTTCTGCATAACTACGTTCAAATGTGAATTACTATTGAAAGAACTTTGCAGAAAAATACTTTTATTATTTTAGAACATTCTTAATATTATAAAATAAAACTATGCAAAAAATGGAATCATTATAATGATTTGAAAAAGTTATTTTAGAAATATGCTACCTCAGAGATTCTAGATACCCCTCTTAGTCTCAAAAGAGTTTAAAACTTTCCAAAAAAGGAACAAAAACGGATGTTGTAAAAGAGTTAAATACAAACACTTTTTTTTCCAATTTGTATTGGGATGTCTCAGTACTTTTTGTGAAGTGCCTTCTCGATAGAAGATCCAGTTTCTATTGTGTCTTTACCCCTTGAGAATGTTCGGCGGGTTGAAGAGGTTGTCGGAATTCTCCGCCCGCGATATTCCCAATTTAGATTGTGTGATCTTAGCGACGTCTTTTTTATTTTTTACTTTATTTGGGTTTTATATTGCTGTTTAATCATTTGAAAAACTTAATAAAATGTTTTTTTTATTAGTTTTGCATAACTGGCACGCGATGAAAATGCCAAAATACATCACATTAGTGTAATTATCATATTTCATCAAAAGAAAACAACACCAGATCAAAATTTAAAATAGGATTATTTTCAAGATTCCGTAATATTTTCATTGATGTTTCAAAAGGCCTTTTAAAATATTTTTAATTGCTTTTAAAATAATTTCAAATCATGTTACAAAAAAATATAAAATAGGTATTTATTTTTCGGACCAAAGACGCTCTTTTTTACTCTGAAGATTCAACCAAAAATTGGGATTTGTCTTATGGTCCAATGCATCTTATCGTCCGCAAAATAAGAAAAATCCATTAATCAAATAGAACTGCACTCAATGGTGGATAGGGCACTGCATTGGTATACAAAATATAGCGAATATAAATAATATGTTACATGAATGTAAGCGACCAACCTTACGATTCAGGTACCAGTCCAGAAACTTAAAATATTGCAGTGTAGAACCTTTTCAATCAGTACTTCATGTCAGCATTCACAGGAATCAAATCCTTTCACGGACTTTAAGTATGGTAGGCAAACGTGTCAATCACTACACTATGAGGCGGACTTATGTCCACTCGATGGGGTAGTGCATATGCTTATATATTAAACCATCTTGAAATAGCATAAAGATTAATTATCAAAGTAATTTTAAAGAAACTCTTAACATTCAATACAGAAATTCTATATAAATTATTTAAAGTTCATACAGTGGACACTATTTATAAAATAAATTCCAGTTTACATATTTATAAAGAAAAAAAAAACAATTTAAGATTAATAAGTCACTAAGATGCCAAAATAATATTAAAATCCCTAAATTCCACACAAGTCATGGTCAAAAAAGCTTTGTCATCAAAGGTGTCAAAAATTACAATAATCTCCCCAATGAACTAAAAACTATTAAAACAAACATATCAATAAATAAATTCAAAGTAAATCAAAAGAAATTTTTGAACAAGTGTAAAAACTGCATTAAATTTTAATTAGTATGAATAAATTATTATTTTCTGTTTTTCTTTATATATCCTGTAAGTTTTTTTTCCTCGTATTTTCAAAATTATATAAATTCGAATAAACAAACGACTATAACATTGAATGTCACTCTCCAAGCACAAGAATTAGTATCTTCTTTGGAGAGTTACAGCTATAACATTTACTAGATGTATAAAGAAAGATTTGTATTGAATAAAAAAAAAACATGAACCATTTATGAAAAATTTACTAATAATAAAAATTAAAATTTAAAAAAAAGTCAAACAATGTCGTGAAATTCATACAAATCAGCGATTCGTAAAATAAATGTCAGCTAAACCACAAAAAAAAAACTCTTTATTCAGGATGTTTACCTGAGAATGGCCATCGATCCGAAAGCACTTATCCAGGATTCTGATTCCATTTCGACATACAGAACTGTATTTGTTATACTCTGGACAAATAGGAAAAGATCACTTGTCTTATATTTCCATAATAAATAACGGTGAACTTCCATGTAGAACGTGTACTAATAAACTTGAATGTTTTACATCCTCATAAAATATTTTTAGCGAGTAAAGTAGTCGCCAGATAAGAATGTCTACGCTAACACATACTTTACACTGCAGCTACTATGCAACCTCAGACCAGCGTTGCAAACCTCCATTAAGCGAAAATCGGTAGATTCAGAAAAAAAATCGGTAGATTCATTAACAACCCAAATATCGTGAATGAGGGGTGGGGGGGAGGTGGCTACCATTACCAACCTTTGGATTCGATATCTCATTCAAAATCCGTAAGCAAAGCCTTTACCAACATCTGGATTCATTGTTTCCGTATCGTATTTTGTTCTATGAGATGTTTGAAAATCGGTTAAATTTTAATCAAATCTGGTAGATCGGTAAATTGCTCCCAAAATCGGTAAATCTGCCGAAAAATCGGTAGGGTTGGCAACGCTGGCGTAGCCATTCTTATCTGATTACGAATTTATCTACCATAAAGATAACCGAATAACCAATATGTCATTCGACTACGTGTAAGGTTTAAGGTATGTGTTGATTTTAAATCAAAGTTTTTGCTTTACATTTGGGTCTTTGGAAGTTCTTCAAACTGACAATTTATTTTAATCAACATAAATCATATTTTATTCCTCGGAGATCCGGAGCCCACCCTTGATATTGGACATATAAAACTAATAAAACTTTCTTAACCCAATGAAAATGTCAACAAAAGTTTATTGCCCATATCCCATTGAGGCAAATACAGAGTTTCCCACCCAATAAAGATTTTCACACAAAATGCTAACCGTTATAAAGTTCACCTCAACGGGTTTTCAGTACCCAATGAAAATTCATAAACCAATTATCCCGAAGAATAAAAAACCCTACTTGAACCCGTCCGCCTGTGTCCGGGCGGATAAAGAATACGGTTCTGGGCGTGAAATAGAAAAATAACCCTGGATGAGTGTTTTTGACACGATAGCTGCCGCTCAGGTGAAAATCTTGAAAAACAAAGTCGAGTGGAGAAAATTCTGCCTCATTTAGCACTAGTTGGGGCATTCGCCTACTATGCTCGAGGTTTTGACTTCAATTCACGGGAAGATCGACATAAAAAAGTTCATTAGATGGTTTTAAGAAACGATCTATTTTATCGTCGCTGGATTGGTACTCATAACTGATCACCTTAACTTCTATGAAACAAAAATTATTGAGATGCGCCGCATTAAGTGTACTTATGCAGTGCCCTTCGCACCATTGGGTGCGGATATGAGTATGATATGATAATTATAAATACGCTGCATTTACTTAAAAAATTTTTTTTTTTATTAAATCAGCATTGACTGTGTGGAATTAGATATAAATAAATTTGTTTATGAGAACACCTAAAGATTATGGATCTTCTTGAAAGGTCTTTCTAAATAAACTCAAGTGGTCTTAAAACAAAGTCAACAATCTTTTGAGTTTGTCCAATTTTGTTTAGAAAAAATCTGTATTTTATCCCTGGGGAGCTGTTAATATTAACATATTGCAACATGGATGAATAACATTTTAGAGAAGGGAATATATAAGGTTTTAAATGTTTTATATCTTTGTTGTAATATGTTAATATTAACAGCTCCATAGGGGGTAGAATCCAGTCCTTGTCTACAAAAAAATAGATAAAATCAAAACATTATTGATAAATCCACCTGATTCAAGAAGAAGTAAAAAAATGAAAAAATATTTTCTGGCGTTACCTGGTATGCAAAACAAAGTAGTAATAATGAACGATAATTTAATCAGATTAATCTCATTCGCATCAATTAAGGTGCGGTGAGATTCATCTGAGATCTTGAACTTCATAAATATCAACAGATGGAAGAAATGAAGGAATATCGATGTTCGAATTAAGACAGAATGGTGAATGTTTAACAGTGTGTAAAGTGGCCACTTCAACTAGCCAATGACAGGTCATAAGCCCTTTAGATGCCGAAATTTCTATATTATTTTCTATGTTGTGATATGTTTAAAATTAAAATAAAGTGTTTGATTTCATATATTTACTTTTAAAATGCAGTGCCCTACGCACCGTCAGATGCGGATAAGGGTGTGAGGATGATGATGATAATGTTAATACTTCGTCATCATCATTTCTCTAACCGAACCTTAGTGATTGAGACGGCACTGCATTGTTATCTCAATATTTTTTGTCACATATAAGCTAAGGTGATCAGTTAAGGAGCAATGAAGTACGGCAGAGTAGAACCACCTGTAAAAATAATATTTTACGTACACCCATTAGATAAATGGATAGTGCAGTCCAGATAGGTCAACTGAACAATCCGCAGAACTCATCAAGAAGAAGGGGAAGAGAACTTGTGACGCCAAAAATACAAAACTTTAAAAAATCTAAAAAAGCGCTGATAATACGGCACATATTTATAAAAAAAAAATATCTAAATTTAGTAGTTAATTTACTATTTAAAAAAAAAACACTGAACTTCCTCATTGTACACACGTGCATGGTGAGCCCAGTCTGGGTATTTATAATGATATATGGATTGTTCTTTTACTAAAACAGTATTACTAAAACTCAGATTTTAGTAATACTGTTTTAGAAAAGCATCAAGTTTTTTTTTAGCTTCTCATTATAGAGAGAACAAATGCATTTAGACTTGATAATCCATTGATCCCTGAACATAGATTTAAAAGAGTTTTTAAAATTTTCGCTTTTGAATTATGTTCTTATTACGTTGTTGAAAACAATTATGTTTTTTTGAATAACAAAATGTATATATCTTTTAGTAGTACAAATGTGTACCGTCCGAGAATTGCAATGTAAAAAAAATGATATTATTTCAATACGAAATATTAAAAAAATAAATGAAAAGCCAACTTTATAATTTCGTGGGTTCAACAACGTTTCGTGGAAATCGAACCCGCGACGCCAGTTTCACAGTTGGCCATCGATTCAATTGAGCCACCGCGCCTGTCTCTTGTTATCTTGCCTTGTTATCATCAGTATTGAAGTTTGTAAAGGAGTAGTTATTTTACACAACCAAATGGGCGACAGTTCCACGTAAAACGAATCCCCAGCAGTCATTTTTTGAAATACAGTGGTTTCTCAGATATCGGATTAGTGCTCTGCCGGATTACGAGAAATCACCAATAATGACGCGTTTAACCCTCTACCGCATGAATTATTAAGGATAAACAAAAAAAAGAAGAGTGGAATGGAGTTCTGATGCCGATCCTAATATATGGGAGCGTAGTATGAAATACGAAAAATAATAATGAAAGCAGGTTGGTTGAATGCTGTTAAATCTCTCTCGCTAATCCGTGCACCATGTATGGCTGAGACATGCATTATCCACAAAATCAAAAAAGGGGTGCTGCGTTGGTTTAGACATGGCGAAAGAATGGCTGAAAGGATCTACGATGCGAATTATTTGATGGATGCAGATAATGAGGACGACTGATAAAGATATGGCATGATCAAATCTAACAAATGATAGTAATTATTTTTTGTCATAGCTTCAATTTTCTTTAGTTGTATTTTATTTCAATTTTACCTGTATTTATTATAAAAACATGTATTTACCATTGTTAAATAGAATAAATAAATAAAACAATACTACAAGATGTATAAGTCAATAGTAGGAATGATCAGCGTGCGGCGTAAGAAGATTAATAAATGTAGAGGAAACGAAGTCTGTGTGCCAAAACAGAGTAATATGGCATTCTATTCTCTCTGCCTACCCCTTCGGAAAAACGGCATGATGATTTGTTTATATAAGCTTGTTTTTTTTTAAATCGTGTCAAAAACGTTAGTTACTCGTTCTAACGTGTCTCAGTTGCCTTACGCATCTTCATTCCTAAACGGACTTTCATCATGATCAGAAGTGACGCCACTCAGAAGCATGTCGTCGTATATGACGACAAAATACTTTAAATGCACGGCAACTGTGAAAAACAAAACTTATAAATCATTTCTTTTGTAAACACGATCCAATTAACTTAATGAGTTCCTAGATGTTAATTATATTTTAAGTATATTTTTCAGGGTGACTAATAACACGGAATAAATGTGAACTAAAGAAATATGTACATTTTTTCTTACATGAACGTGTCACGTGACTTATTTTCTTTTTTTTTTATTGTCGAGGACAACGCAATATTGTCGGCCTAACTTGTAAAACTCGTAAGTCTCAAACTTGCCTTTGTTCAAGGGAGAGTTAAATAGATTTACTTCAGTAGCGATTTTTTTAGATATTTAAAAAAAATGGAAATCTGTACTCATATCCAATTTTTATTTATTTATGCTTCATTAAGCCAGTTTATAACATCTTAAGAACCAAAATAAACATTCAAAAACATTCCAATTTACAATCGAAATTTCTCAAGAACATATTTTCAAAATACATTTTAAAAAGTTCAATGCTTTCTATATTTTTTATTTCTTGAGGATACTAATTGTACAGTCTGTCTTTTGTAAATGAGTTTTGAGATTCAGTTTATCTCCTCAATGGTAATCTTATATTTTTTAATATGTAGTTTCATATGTATTACATTGTTGGTGTATTGCATGTATTACCGATTTTATTTTTTATTTTATTTATCCCCTCAATTATTTTATGTATTAAAATTACTAAATTATATTTTATTTGTTGCTTTGCTTTGCGCAAGCCAATTTTTTTGGGAAATATTTATACACACATTATGTAACGACGATATAAACGTATGTATTAAATATGTATGTATAAATGTTCCTCGTTATAATATTACGATATTTACTTATCTATTTTTTAAATATATTTTTTTTAAATACAGGAAAAACTGGTCAAGTCAGAATTTTCTTTTGCTGGCAAATCAAAAATAAAGTTTTTAGACAGTCACTTTCTAATGGTTTTGCTATTTAGTCCACTTTTGACTTTAAGTTTCTTTTGCTTTACTATATGTATACTATGTATTCTTGCATGTGTTGTGTTAGTATGGAAGTGTTTTGATTTTGTCAAAATTTTCTGTAGCAGATGTTTATATATTAACTTGATTAACAATGATCAACTTTGTAAACACACTTTGTGCTATAAGTGAACTTGGTTTTTCTTTCAATAAAATATAACATCTATCACTAAAACATGGTAAAAAAATTGCCTTGGCCAGTTTTCCTTGCATGCTAACGATATAGATTATTTGAAGTCCTAAAAGAAAACAAATAGAATTTTTTATCATTTGTGGATTAACAAGTAAGGATCATGTTTGCTTTATCTGATGAAGTTAGTATAAGAATAACGTATATATTTAACACACATTAGTGGGATGATACGTTATCTTATCTCTTGTTTACAGAGCCCGCCTTCGCCATTGAGATGATAAATCATATTACCAAAACACTTTTAAAAATACAGTATTTTTCCTAATATTCAGATTTTTCATCCATAATACAATTATCATCTTTATCAGGTAGCCTGGAAAACAAAACCACTTAAATATCGCTTTACGCCAGTTTCGTAATTACCGGAGCATTTGCGATGGACGCGCTAGCCGCCTAGCGGTAAACTTTTAAATTAAAAATTTAAAATGCAAAATGGCGTCTAAATAAATATAAATTCGGCCACTCCTCCCGGCTTATCGTGAGATTTCTACATTTAAAAATAAATAGGCGGTAATAAGCGGAGGATTACGCATAACATATAGCCAGAGAAAAATAAAAAAGTAGGGAAATTACAAAAGCAGTTATGCTAAATAGATTTGAAGGAGGGATGAGACGCTAAGCGTTGCGCTGCCCTTGTTGGAGATTGCCAATATCTCAAAGACCGACGTAATATTCCTACTCTGAAAAAATATATACATAATGCCTTACAAGCTCCCGTGATTGCGTGGTAGCCTTGTTCAAAGTTTAATCGAAAATCTAGAAAAGTTTTAATCAAATCAATACTGAAAAAAAAAACTATGAAATGCATTTGTTTTTTTATGAAAAAAAAATACGACTAATGAATTTTTATGAACTGTACGTACCTACTTAAAATAATGCAAAAAATCAGGAATCATTGAAGAAGCATCAACAAATAATAAAAGCTTTAATTTTTTTACTGTATTTAGAAGTAAAAACAATTTTCCGTATAAGTCCAATTTTTTTTTCTTGTTTTTGCGTTTTAGTAAAATTGATTTGATCACTGATAACGAGCATAGAATGGTGAATGTTATACAGTGCGTAAAAAGGGTTCTTTAACTAGCCGATGACAGATCACAAGACCTACCTTGACTTACGTATTCCCTTCTCAAAAATGTTTTCCTTCTCTGTTGCAACAAATTTTCTAAATAACTCCCCTAATCCAGCCTGTATAAAGACATTTGGACATACTGAACATATTGTTTTTAAAACAAATATTTTTTATTACACCCTTGGAAAATATTGAGGAGTCATTTGAATCAAAATAAATTCTATTTTTTTTCTTCTAATTTTATGCCACAACTGCCAAAGGTGAACTGTATAAAACAGGGTGATTTTGATTTGGAGCTTACAATACGTCAGTAGGCAACTTCGGGGCAAAGGAAAACTCAGGGCAAGGCACGCACTTGAGTAGTGATGGAGTAATTAGCAAAAGCGCTGCGAATTTGTAGCGAATTCACAAAAGCAATTATTAAAAGAACTTGCTTATTGCTAAGCTAAGCACTAGCAAACATTATTATGAAATAGTCGTATTTTATTAATGATCACTGTAGCGATTGAGTATAACGGTGAATGATAAATGTAAATAGCAAGAATGACCCTTAGAGATGGTATCATTAGTTGTAAAAACGCCACTTTGACCCAGAACTGTCAAAGTTATAAGGATCTTTTTTGTCAGCCTTACAACTATAAATATTTAAACATTTTATTTAAGTCGAAATTTAGGGCAGAAAATGTGTTTATTCATAAAATATACACCCTATCCGCACCTAAATATCTCACAGTGCTTGATATGAATAAATACAATAGGAAAAACTTACAAAAACTTCGGATCTTCAATGATTAAGGTCACCAATTTCTAATGAAAGGAAAAATATTATCATCCGAATAAAAAACATACAATCCAAGGGTTTAAACTCTTAAAAAACTGCTGGAAAACCCCCCAGGGATGATATTTCAAACGCTCTAGCGGCCCTAGAAAACACTTTTATCTTTGGTATTTTGTACATTAATTCACGAGATAAAAGTGTTTTTTACGGCCGCGAGAGCGGTTCACAATAGCATCGCTGGAAACGGTGTTGCATTAAGCAAAAGACGGGTTATTCCGAGACAGAGGCATTTCAAAATATAAATTTTGCACACGGATGTTCAATTTTTTTTTAGTAATTTGAAAAATAATAATCTTATTAAAGCCTGTTGTAGCAAAAATTGACTTCATTATTTAAAAAAGTACATAAAGATAGATACAAAAAGCCTTTTATTCTATGTAGACTCGTGTGACATTATTGCAACACAAGGGTTAAAATCAATGATATAATAGCAACAAAGAACATTTAAAATAGCAACAGCATTTCACATGACAAGCCAATTAATTTCGCACTTTAATGAAATTAATGTTGCCATCACTTCTCTCGAATATTGTCACCACGCACGGAGGGGGCCATCTTTGGGACGCCAGTCACGGCTCTGGCGTTTCGCGCTTAAATATAAATAAACCCCCGGCAATCTTTTAGGTCGTTGAAAAATAAAGGCGGCAAAATATGCCCGAGGATAGAAATACGAGAATCTAGAAACGTCTCTGTCAAACGTTTATGCTTCGATGGCAAAAGCTGATTCGCAGATAAATCGAATAACGTAAACAAATTTTATTCTTTCCGCGCTCAGTCTCCGTAACAATGTAAATATTTTTCGGGATAAAAGAATTATTCGCCGTTATTAGTATTCGCTTTGTATTGAAATGATTAGTTTGTTTGGAAAAAAAACATATTTTTACGTTAGTATTGAATCGTTATGTGTTTATGTATTAGTTATTTTTTGTTTTTGTTATTTATTAATATCTTTTGTGACAGAAAGAAAAAAATATGGTAAATAAAAAATAAATTTAAAAAATAAGGTAATATGCCTTTGAAGAGCTACATTTTTTATTTTAAAATATATCTGGTGTGAAAAGCACCATTTTCATTTCAAGTACGGATTTATATTTTCAAAAAATTGAGATTGTAAAAACAATATAAAAAAAGCAAATTTAGAATAAAGATTAAAGAATTAAGATAAAAAAATCAAACATTATACAATCAAGACATATTGTGTATATTAAGTCATTAATACATTGACATATTACAACAGATATGAAGAACGTTTTAGATAAAATAATATGATGCTTTTAACAATATTGGCTTTGAGTAACTTTATTATAAAGTTATAAATTTCAAAGTATGAATATTTTTAAAGTCCTTTGTCACTCGCAAAATAAATCTTAACATTTTTACGATTTATTGGCTATGCAGTTTATGTGACTGATAAAATACAACTTTTGATAAAAAAAATTATAAATAAATATTCTGTTAATTTCAGGGATATTGCTAACAACTAGACTAAGTTTGTATTTTTATTAACTTTTTTTGGCACCACCACCTATTAGGAGGCCTTATTACAGCACAGAACACCCAGGCTTAAGAAAATCACAATAACATTTTATGTCCTCATCGAGAATCAAACCTGGAATCATCCGCGTCTGATTCAAGCGTCCCAACCGCTACACCACGGAAACCAGCGTGTATGTGAATTTCGCTTGCAAAAGGCACTTCGTGTCTTGCAAAACAAAAAAAACCTATTTTTATATCGCCAGAGTAAATTACCAGTCTCAAAATAAACGGATTCAGGAACCTAGTACATACAAGTATGAATAAATGTAAAATCACTAAAGTTTATTCTAACGGAAAACGTACTATTTATAACTGTAGTTCAATTTTCTTTTCATGTAAATATTTACCATGAGAAAGTCAAAAAGGCGTTTAAACATTTAAATAAATGACTAGAATATCTGTGGTGACACGGAAAAGAGGCATAAGTCGGCATTTCGTAATTTTACAGTACGCCTGTTTTACTAACTGACTTCTAAAGCCTAGATGGTTTTTTAATTATTACAAAATAAATGAGTTACACTTGTTATTTTTCGTAATGGGATATATTTTAACCGAGAGTTGTTTACGAGTCGACATATTGATAAACATTATTTATTTATGTATATTTAAGATATATCCCCCCTTGCAATTTTTTTTCCTATACTTCAATTGTATTAGCACTAAGTTCACTTAGGCCACAATTTATAGAGACCTACATTTTGGCTTTATATTTATATAGCTGTGTGCTTAATATTTACACTTTATCTACATTTTATAACAACCATTTCATGCCCGCTCCCTAGTTAAAACATATGGTGTCCACAAAGATTCTCACTAGGGTTGAAACAGTAATAATAAAAAATACTAATATTTTTTGTGTGCAGTTGGCTTTAATTTGTGAGGAATACTAACACAAGATAATGGACGCAGCAACTTCTGGCATTCACCAAAAACAACAAACCATCACGCCGTTTTTCTGTCACTGTTGGCTAAAGGGATAGAACGCCGTATCACTCTGTCTTTAAATACAGATCTCATTTTTCTTACATTCATACATCTTCTTATGCACGTGCGCCGATTATTACGACTTTCGACATTAAATTTGGTCATGCCATGTACGTGTATATTTTCACCAAACATTCACCTGCCTTATGTGACAAACGTTCATTTGCCAACGTTGATTCAATTAATCTTATACATGTATAATTGACAAAATTAAGAAAGAGTCACCAGCATAATTGGTCGTATGGAACGAGCGGATGATGAAAACATGGCAAAACAAATATATATGGTAACGTATAGAGAACGACCAAGTAAGACGTGATTATCGAAGGGCATCTTTAACAAGATGCATGAATACGGAAGAAGCTAGAAATGTATGTTAAGAAAGACGCATGTGGCGTTCTGTTCTCTCTGCCTACCCTACGGGGATATGGCGTGATGGCAGAAATAGTAGTAGTATTGTTATTTAAAATATCAAAATGAATTTTTAGTCTAAGAAATAAAAACAGGCTAAATTTACAAATTAACATTATTGTATATAAAAAAATATCAATACAATTATTAAATTAAAAATATCAATCTAAAACAATTCATTCAGCAGCAGACTCCGGCAAGTTTTTTGTAAAATACGTGGCAATTTGAAGTGAAGCTGCGTGAAGACGGAGTTCTACAAAAGATTTGCCCTTTTACTATATCGTAAATGAATGTTTTTGCATTTCACAATTATGGCCAAGCTATGGCATTGCTAGCGCAAGTTGACTTGTGCCCCCTTTCCGTGTTACAAATTTTATGAAAAAATAATTGTTAGAAAGCACAAATCGAATTAGATCTTTTTTTCTTTAACTTAGGTCTAAATGTAAAATCCCGTTTTTATTGTCAATATGAGGAATTCATAAATTTGTACCCATTTCCCTTGTGTGTCATTGAACGGAGTTCCAAATGTCAGTAAAAACTAAAAATAGCAAAAAATCCTTTAACCAAAAAACTTGTGCCCCTTTTTCGC
The DNA here is from genome assembly GCF_059751315.1 of Micrasema longulum. Classification (NCBI taxonomy): domain Eukaryota; kingdom Metazoa; phylum Arthropoda; class Insecta; order Trichoptera; family Brachycentridae; genus Micrasema; species Micrasema longulum. The sequence continues at coordinate 66,568 of NW_028279660.1, forward strand.
GGATATAAGAATTAAATAACGCATATAATTAGTTGTTGGGTAAGTTAAGTTACTGCAATTAACGTTCTTACTAATATCAACAATGTGTATTATCAGTAAAAGAATGTTTTTTACAATATAATCCAAAAGGGGTTAGTTGTATCACAAAAAAATTAAAATATGGGTGGCAGGAAAAATCAGTCGTGGTATTTTCCTATTTTTATCAACCCATTTTAACGCATGAATTTATTAAACTTTTGGTGTTACTGGCCAAATAATCATGTTATAAATTTCTGACATGTGTTTTTTATTCAAGATCTTGAATAATATTATAGAAAGTACTTATCTGTTGGAAAATATCAATCTAAACTGCTATACCAGATTTAATAGACAAGTCCGACTTTTTTACAATCCTGCACCATCCAATAACTTTGCTCAAAATTCCTTCATTAACGTAGCTTCACAGAATATAACAATTTTTTCTTCCTCCTTTGATTTATTTGATTCAAAACTTTCTCATCATTTTTTTTAATTAGAACTACTTTAATTACATAATATGTATTACTATCAAATTATTCTCCTGTTTCTATTTTTAAAGGCAATTTAAGGGTAATCTCTTCAACAGAATCCCTCCTTTTTCCTATTTTTCCTAATCTTTTCTTATCGATTTTATCCCTCTTAACGCTCCTAATCATTATTTTATTTAACTCTGTCGAACGATATTCTTTAAATATTATTTTTTACTAGTACATATTTTTATTTATAAATCTGTTGATTAGTATGTCTACAAAAAGTATTATACAGTCGTAAAAACTTTTATTGGACACATACACTATATTACAGTTCGATTTGTTTATAAATTTACTCTTAGTTTTTCTAAATAACAAATTTTTTAAAAAAATTACAGTTTTGAGAGTTTTTGATATGTTATAATCTTTGTAGTATAAAAAAATTAAAATAAAGTCAAAGTAAACAATCGCTTAATACTAAATCACAAAATTTGATAAAACCTACGCTGAATATAAAATACCTACATTTCCATTTTTTTATTGATACTCGTACGTTAAGATCTACAGTTTTGAGTTTAGATTTTATCTTTCTAGATGTTATTCAAGTTATTCTACTATCTCACGGCTTATTTCAATTTTAAAGTGACACAGGATGTCTAAATACTTGAAAATTAAGCATTTAATACGAAAATGCAGGTTTTTATGTCAATATATTAACCTCGTCGGAGGTATTAGTCTGCTATAATAAATCTCTTTTATCTTACTCTAAGAGCAATTTTCGAGCTGGATTGTAGAGCAGAGAGCTTTTCAAACACTTGAGCTTTACATTACAAAAACTGTACATTCTCAGGTGCCCGCTCTTCCTTTTGTCTGTGAATTGATTTACACCCCGTGAAATCTTGTCGTCAGAATTTACTTTCTTATTCCAGTTGCCCCTTTTCCAGCCAACCCCACACTCTTCTACATTTTCCCAAGGTTGCCCGTTACCTGGCGACTATAGAAAATTGTCGTTGAAAACTCGATCAAATTTAAATTGGTAGGGATTTCAACACTGACGAAGCTCCTTTTTGAGAAGGAAATAATTGTGAGTTTCAAAGATGCTCACTATTTTTTATTGTAAATTAAGTTGAAGTTTTATCGTCTCTATAAATATGTGTATTGAGTTTGATGATGCCTGGTCTTGGAAAGGTTGATTCTAGGTTCTTCTCTTTAATTAGGTGATGCTGATAATAAAATGGACCGGTAAAATTTGTTTTCAATTAGAATCGATAGGTTTTAAACTTAAGTCAATGTTTTAATTTATGGTGTTTTTAAAACTGTGAAATGTCATGAAAGGGTTGTTCTGTATATCGTCGTTGCACATAAAATATGGGCCATGCGACTCGGAGCACATTTTGAGAAAATCATCAAAATGCGACTTTTTGGCATAAAGTAATTAACATTTTAAATAAATATATTACTTTACTGAAAAACATTGTATTTTTCCTACTTCGTTTGTACACAAAAGTGTTAATTTCGGTTTAGTTCTTTTTTTAAATAATAATTTTTACCGATTTTTTCAGAATGTGCTTCGAGTCACATGGCCCATATTTGATGTGCAACGACGATTTGCTGTTATGGAACGGTTTTTTGAAAATTTATTTTTCTTTATTATTAATAAAACATTAAAAAGTACATATTATACCCCCAGGAGTTATTAAAGAAACACATTTGGGACCGTATATAAAAAAAAACTTTTTTGTGACAATACATAATATCATACATAGTTAATACATCTGAAATAGTAAGAAAAATTATAAAAGAAACATAAAACACAGTACTTTACACCATCTATATAAATTACATTAATAACTCATCATCATCATCATTCCTTTTTCGCACCGAATGGTGCATAGGACACTGCATTGGTAAACCAATCGCAGCGTATCTTGATCACTTTTTTGTTACATGAAGGTAAGATGATCAGTCTTACGCATCAAGTACTATTCCAGGGACTATAAACATTCTAGTGTGTAAACACACTTTTAAATAAATATTTAAAATCAACCACATCGGGAATCGAACCCGAGACCTCTTGCACGGTAGGCAAACGCGCTGACCATTACTGACCATTACATTACGCGCAAAAAATATATGTAAATAAAAAAAATTAGGACTTTATATAATTGGTAAACATATTATTTAAATTTTTATGTATTTCAGTGCTATATATTTGTTATTTATTATTAATTATACTATTTTATTTATGTTTAAGTAACACGTATTCTTGGCCATATATATACTTTATATTTGTATTATAACGATTTTTAATTTCTTATATTTGATTAGCTAGGCATTTATAATTAAGTAGATTTAGTTTTTATTTTTTTATTATATTGTTCTATTAGTATAGGACTATTTATGCTGTAAAAGATAACCAATCTCCATTTTAGAACAGGCTGAGCCACGTTAAATGGAGACTATCATAAACAGAGTACACTCCGTTTTCATTTTATATTAATTAGTATTATATAAACTCTCTGTTATTTAATACATATGTTTACTGGTTTTATGCAATAAATTTATAAAATAAAATAAATAAATACATATCGAGATGGTAAAAAGTAAAATCGATATTTATGTAAGAGAATGTAAAATTTATATGTAAAATTAAAATATGTTCATCGATAGCCTGTTACTGAACATGTTTAGAAAAAAATGGTAACCATGCGTTTTCTATTTTTTAAAGAAAAAACTTAATTTAACTTTGTAGATAAAATTGATGATAAACGTAAACTTCCTATTGTAATATGAAACCTGGGCTCCGATTGCAATAGGAAGTTGACATTTATCTTAAATTAAGTTTTCTATATGAAAAGAAGAATACAAATGATTTTTTTCTTCTAAACATGTTTAATTATAGTTTACCGACGAAGATCCTTTAAATGCGCATGAAACTATACTCATTTTTATACACAAATATCGGTTTTTCTTTATTGACGGTCGAAGAAAACTTTGTTAACTTCCCATTGCAATCGGGGACCTGGTCTACTAACACGCTAATGAACTAACATACTTTATTAGTTAGGAAAATAACTTATATTAATGGTGATTGACAAATTAACGGAAATATAAAATAGTGGTATTAAAAGCACTAAATGAAAATCTTGAATAACGCTTTTTTATTATAAACCAACAATTTATTTTTTATTCGTTCATTAAAACTTAAACTTTGTTTTTGCAATTTCATCATCATTTTCTTTCTGTTCCTAATGGTGTAAAGGTAACTGAATCAGTAAACAAATCGAAGCGTATCTTGTTCATTTTTGTTACATGAAGGTAACACGATCAGTCTTACCTTTTAGGTGCCAGTCCATGGACAATGAAATATTTTAGAGTAAAAACACCGTTTTATTTAAATATTTCCACTAGAAGCGAAGAGGGATTAATTTTTTAAATAATTTTATTATGTTTTTTTTATTATTTTACTATCGTAATTGAGGGGTTAGCAGTAAATCCGTTACTGTCCATGATCACTGTTTTTGGAGAGATCAACAAACCCCGTAGCTAAATGATTATTTCTTTTAAGTTTAATAAGCACATTTAACTAAAAATGAGCAGCCTTTCCAGTACCTGTTATACATTTTGCACATTGAATTTGAAAAAATAAATGATATCGCTAGCCCAAAGCAACAGTGAGATAAACAAGGAATTTCCGATTTTGAGATACATGTGCAGATATGTTAATAAATCAAATAAATAAATGTTTTTTAAATAATAGCACATCTATGTTAGATAGTTAAGCTTTGGAAAAAATAGTATTCATAATTTAATTAAGCAGACTCTTTGAACACCTCAAAGTCCGATTATCTCAAAATATGTTCTCCAGAGATATTTCACTGTTGCTTTGAGCTAGCGATATGTAAATTATATTTCAATACAAGTAACCAATTAAAAATACTTGGTACATATCCACTTTGTCTAACTCTGTTTCATTAAAGTATTATGTATGTATCTATTTTGATTATATTTTTTAATGTACCCACACTTAATTGACTATTGAGTTTAACATAAATTATCCTTACACTGTATAATTATTTCCAGTCTGAGGATGCGCATTAGAGGGCAAAAACGCAAATTTCATCGAGAATCGTCAAAAAATAACTCGTATGAAATTAAAAGAAATGAGTGGATAAATATCAAACGCAGGTTTGTCCACAACCATCCACCACAGTGTCCATGTAGACCTACTAGCTGCTAAATTGAAACAGAGTTTTTTTACAGTATTTTATTGTAATATTGAGAACATGTTTTACTTTGAACAGTACTGAAATAATCATATTTTTTTCTCTACATTTTGTAGAACAAATATTTTTTTAAAATTGGGTGGTCATACTGGTTTAATATTTATCAACTCAAATAGTCTTTTTGCTGCTGGTTTTGTTGGTCTTTTAAAAAACAGTATACATAGACAGTGGCGGTTTTGGTTTTAACCGCCTCAATTAGGACTTTTTGCCTATATTGCATGTTGCAAAATTTTATGACGTTAGTTTTTTAATATAGCTTATTGAGATTGCCGTTGTAGTCTTAAATTAAATCCAATAGTCCTAAGATCAAAATCAAATAGTTTTAAGTTAAAAAACCAGCTTGGAACATTGAATTAATTAATAATTTTAAATGCCTTTCAAAATAGATGTTTGTGTGTTTAAAACTTATTGGGTCGAAAGTTGGAAATGTTTAGGGCTTTCTGTATTAAAACACCTAATAATCTTCACCATAAATCAACAAAACGGGAAAACTTTTTCGGTCGAAATTAACATCGGGAATCCAAAGATTTCCTCCAAAAAATTCTTCCAAGTTATTAAATGGGGAAAGTTGGTGAAGCGAGATCGATCCTACAAATATTTTATACGTGTAATTAAGGCATGAGATGTAATTTATTTATTTGTTGGTTTAATATCAAAGCGAAGTAAACCTTATTAGATTGTTCAAAGAAACATCGAAGATACACATTAAGACAGCATTGAAAATCAATCGCAACATACAATGAGGTGTAATTCTAAAGGTTGTAATACATTATGACAGAAATGAGGAACTATTTATAAAAAGGAATATAGAAGTCAAGGCATTTACAGTGCTTATGATCTGTCGTTGGCTGGTTTATGTGGCCACTTTACACACTTTACCACTTTAACATCACAATATTCGTCACATTCGCCATTCTCTCGAAGTTTGAACATCCACATTCCTTGACTTTATGAATGTTGGTGAGTTACAATAAATTTGTATCATGATAACTCCCTGTGGGGTAAAATCCAGCCTTGTCCACAAACGTTTGGACATTCTCAAAAAATTGTTAATCAGTTTCAGAGAGGGAAAATAACTATAAAAATGAAATATGGAAGTCAAGACATTAACAGAGCTTATAAACTGTCATTGGTTGGTTTTAAGTGGCCACTTTACACACTGTGTAACATTCCCTATACTACCAGTATTTTGACATCTTTTCCACTCTTTCATCTGTTAAACTTTGTGAAGCTAAAGAGCTGAAACTTTTATTTACGCGGATGATATTCTGACCGAATTCTTTTACCTATATACTAGGCAACGCCTGAAAATATTTTTCACTTTTTTTATTTCTTTTTAGGCCAGCTGGTTTTATCAACAATACTATGAGTTTGTCCAAACTTTTGCAGGCAAGAACTCTCTAGAGTCATTAACATCAATACATTTACAACGGAAATAAATAACATTTTATAGATGGAAATAAAGAGGTCTAGGAATTTACAGAGCTTATGCCCAATAGGCTTATGATCTGTAATCATTTAGTTTATGTGGCCACTTTACACACTTCGTCACTTTAACAAAGATCAATAGATGGAAGAATGGAAGAGTTCCAGATGGCTTTCTCAGTTCTTTTTTAAAGCTTCTATTTTCCGTAACATTTTTGAACTACTAAAAATATTTTCTCACACACCTCACCGAAGCTTCAAAATTGCACCACCCGTGACGTCACAATATCTGGTTGCTGAGTGATACCACACATCTGATCAAAAAAACATAACTGACAAGATGTTCATAAAACATGGGTTTGACTAAAAATTTATGATACAAACCGCTGACTTGCAGAAATTCTGCGACATCGTTTGATATGATCAGTTTGTAACGACAAACAGATTGTTTTTGTTTCTGAGATTTAAAAGTTTAACCCCGTACAGTTATAATTTGTATCCTCTTTCCAGTGGTAATAAACTTTTTTATTATTAGTAGGTACTTTAAGGATAGTTTTGAGAATTCGAATTTTTTTAATATGTTTTTAAAAAAAATAATAAACAAAAAAAAACATGAAATCATTCATGAATAGAAGTCAAAACTGCCAAACTGTGACTTATTTTCTATTTAAATAAACCAAAACAAATCACATTCTGACAGCCCTGTTACTGAAAGAACACACATGTAATAGGGTGGGTAGTATAAAATAATTGACAAACTAAATAATACAATTGTCAAATATAAGTCAATGTTATACGTTCAGTTAAAAAATAACACTTAAAAAGTGTCTATTTATGGTGGAGGTAAATTCTTTCGTTTATTTATTTAAGCTGTTTAGATTTAGTTTCCAATTATTACAGTACGTTAAGTAATATAAAACCCACCCTACATTTAAAAAAAATATTGTATCATTGCCGGTCTAACTAGGGTCAGCACATTTAGATCGACCGGCGTATATTTTTTTATTTTGTCAATACATCTGATTATTAAATTATACTGATTCAGTATAATTTTTATATTTTCAAATTAATTATTTTTTGCAACACATAATATTATTACAGTTTAGCAGACAAGAAAATATAAAATTTTGACGCAATTTATTGCTAATGATTGAATTTTATATGACCATTTAGAAGGAGTCATGTGGTTGGTGGTGGCAACTTGTCTTCTTGCTGCTGTAGTGGAAGGAGAGCCAAACTCTTCGGTCCAAATATGTCCGGAGCAGTGCATTTGTCTCTCACCGACTCAGGTATAATATTCATGTTCCCTTACCAAAGATGTTCTATATCAATGTTATAGTGAACGTCAATATTGATAAACCCCCCAGGAGGTGAAATTATCAAACTTAATATTTGTCGACAAACATTTGACATACTCAAAATAATATTATGGATCAAACCAACTAGTCCACGAAGTAAATTGATATAATATCGTAATATTATATTGGGTTTCATTTATTATCAGTAGTATTTATATTTTAATTTGAATATATTTATAAACCCGTACAAATTACATTAATTTAACAAAATATTTTGTCTTTTTTAAATTGATATTCTATTGTAAGTGTAAATATTTTTAACATCTTTTGTAAAAGTTGTCTGTCTTTTGTTTATTTTTGTCTGGGAGTTTATTGTATAATTTCAGTTTCTGGTTTATTAGTCTTGAAAGTCCTTGTCTCGTTTTAGAATGTGGCATATGATATTGTTCTTATATTATTATCAGTTTTGATTTTTATTGTTTCAGCATCATCCAATAAAAAAGCCCTTGAAAAAAAAGATCCTAGCTAAAATTCCTAGCTAGTAGGGGCTTGAAACAAAAAACCCATTTAGATTGAAAAATTAGTGAAATAAATAAATAAAGGTAAATAAAAAATATTGTCAGGTATTTTACAGCAGTAATTTAACGAATGAATTTTACCCATCTCAAAAATATTTTAGCTCTCTTACTTCATAAAAATCAACAGCTGATATGATTTCTCTAGAACAGAACAAAATTCTGCTTAAAAATGCCAGTGGTAATAAATGGCCATTTCAGATCCATCTGCACTTACTGCAAGATTATTTTCATCATCATTTTCCTATCCACCGTATGTGGTGCACAGGGCACTGCATTGGAATTCCCATAGCAGTGAGTATGGACTGTTTTTTGTTTGCGTGGAAAGAAGGTTATCAGCCTCAAACTTCCGCTGCCAGTTTAAGAAAAATGAAATATGGACAAAAAACGAAATTAAATACAAACATTGAGAAAGAAACATAAAAATGATTGGACGGGTGCGCTATTAGCTTTTGAGATTTTTTTTTCGCTAATTTCTTAATTGTATGGTATTTTTTTTCTTTCTATAATTATTTTAACACAAACAGTTTATTTTTTAAATTCATTTATCATATGATACACATAAAATTATAAATAAGAATAAAATCGGCTTTACTGTCTGTTTTTTAGTAATTTTAATACTTTGTTATGATAATTATAATAATACATAATAATATATAATAGTTTCCATTTTCATTTATAATTTTTACCAGTGATCGGGTTTTGTCGTAACCGACATTGTCCGACTGACATGCATTATAATTAAAATGCAGTTTCATCAAGAAATGTCTGTAGAAAAGCTTAATCGTCTTTGTCATGTGTCCATTGGTACACAATTATAAATGTGCATTATGTTTTGTTATTTTAAAACATTGATTATTTATAAATATTAATTTTATATTTGAAGCACTAACTTTGTGGTTATTCATTATAATAAAATAAATAAAACAACTTTGTTTTTAAACATCAATTTCGAAAATATTCATATCAAATTACTACATTTTTAGGGAAAAAAAGACTTGATTAATTAGCTTCACGTGTAGTATTTAGTAATACTTTACGTGAAGCCAATAAAAAATAGGAAAGTAAAATTTAAAAAAAATATTAGTTACGAAAATCTTGACGAAGAAGCTTGTTAATAAGTGGTTAAAAACAATGTTTTTTGATTTATTATTTTATTTACTTTTTTAAACATCATTGTATTCTTATTATTGAATTATTTATCATATTTGATTATAATCTTTTTCTCTTTCTTTATTAACATCATGCGAATTTTATTTATGTTCAGTTTATTTCAATGCTTAAAAAGATTTACCGTACATTCACGGAGACTAGACCGCTGTGCACGCGCAAACCACGAGCCCACTGCATGATATCGCATAATTGGCGCCTTTCACACCACGGTCAATATCTACACGGTATAATAAAATACAATACGGTGGATCGATATTTTTTGTTTTACAATTATTTATTTATTTAATGCCTGGCAAACGTAATATGCAGTAAATCATGAGACCGACTAATTTCCAGTCGATTTCCTTTTGCGGGTTTTTACCTGAGAGTACTCGCTAAATTAAAATAATGATTTTGAAAAAATTATCATTAAAATCTATTTTGTTAAGTTTTACCATATTATCCGAATCGGGTCTTGTGACTAGTGTTGCGTGCTCACGAATCAGATGTCCGAGGTTTAAACCCCAACATAGTTTCCATTTTCTGATTGTCAAAGTTATTTTTAACTCGTTAAAAATGGTCACCAAAATTGAAATATTTGGGAAAATTATAAGAACGTTAATATTTATTTTTAAGAAAATGTATAATAATCAAAGCGGTTTATTGATATTTTATTTAAAGTCATAAACTATGGAGTTTTATACAAAAAACCAAATATTTTAATTTTATCAAATTTAAATAGGTACTCACAAATCAACTAAATGTCAATCCGCTATTATTTTACCGTGCCGTTTATATTAATATCATATACGTGAAATAGGCTATTCTTATATAAAAGGATGTTTATTTCAGTTTTTATGTGCAAGCTTTATCTCTTATTAAAAAAGCTGTTATTTTTAATTTGTTAAGTTTCTTTTTTTCTTGGTATCTTTTGATATGTATTTTTTTTCATTTGACCAGTCTGTTATTGGTTGGCTGGAAGATATTGCTTTTAGTCCACCAAACTACTTATTTTTTTTTTTTTAAGAGGAATACTTAAGTCTTTATTATTTACTCAAATTTTAAAATTATTAGACCATTTCTTAAAAGTCGTAAATAACTAGTGCTGGAAAAATGGAAATCGAGTTGTGGTAGAGTAGGATTTGAACCTGGGACCTTTGGTCTGTGAGTCCACAATACTACTACGGGACCACAACCCGGTTCTTTTGTACCTGAAGATTAATTTAAAAATAATTAAACAAAGACATCCTGTATAGGGAAGAAATAAGTCTTCCATCTTACATTCTATTGTTACACCTACCAATTTACTCTCATATTTTGCATACTCGGCATTTTCCCACATTTCTACTTTTCCTCAAGTTTAAATCTTAGAATTTAGCTAGTCAATGTTCTCTCAGAATGTAATCATTCATTAACTTAGAAATGTTTGGATTCTGTCTAAGTTAGTATTTGTTCTTAGCCCAGACAGGTTCGAAACTGCAGCTGTTCATCGGAGTCTTGCGAATAGGTAAGCTCTTGGAGGAACACATCACTTATTCTGTCGAGAAGACGATTTCTACAAGATCAACAGATAGTTCGCGCATCTCCGTATCAATAATATTTATAATTTACGAAATACTCAACCCCTGTGTAACAGCACACCCAATGAATATGTAATGAAGTTAGTGCCTTAAGATTAAGGTTTATGTAGTCTTTGGGCGTAAAGTACCGTTGATTGCGTATGCATGTTTATTTCAAATATATCTTGGTGGTTAAGCATAATTCTAATAAATTATGTCTTTCGCTGGCGTATTTTTTTGTAATACATTTCATCACTTTTCCGTTTTGGAAATAAAAGAGAATTTACAAAACGTGTTTTAAATATTTTTTCTTTAAAACACTATTTCTTTCTATAATGCGCAAAAAATAACAAGTAACTTATTGAATAAATAAAGATTTTTTACTGAGATTTCTTAGTATAACAACATTTGAATTAAAATGATATAAACTGTTCCACCATTATTCCCTTTTAGCACATTATGGTGCATAGGGCACTGCATTGGTACACCAATCGCAGCGTATTGTGATTATTTTTGATACATGTAGGTAAGATGATCAGTATTTTGCTTCAGGGACTATGAAATATTCTGGTGTGAAAACACCCTTTTGAATAAATATTTCATATCAACCATGTCAGAAATCGCACCTAAGGCGCTGGCGCAAAGGTGCTGACCATTACACCACAAGGCCGACAATGTTACTCGTTTGTAAAAAGTTACTGAAAAGTAATACTTAAAAAAAGCTGTTTTAATTAAATAAAGGAAACATTTTAAATGACAAACATAAAATGAAGTAAATAGAAAAGAGTAAAGAAATTATTACACGCAACGCATTTTCAACAAATTTAATTGCGGGTAGAAGTATATATTTTGATCAAAATATTATAACTAAGCTCATGGGAACCATGAATTTATGAAATATTTATTTTTTGATCATGATTCTCAAACAATAAACAATATATACGACATTGGTACTCGTATAATAACCAAAATTTGTTATGTTTAGATATTTTTTTATCAAAATATATACATATATATAAATTTTGACCTAATTGATATATTAATATTGACCTTTCCATTGAAACAAATATTTAAAGTAAAAGTTAGTTTGAAAAACAATGGTTTTTATGTATGTGAATTTTTCGGAAAGAAATTCGTCATGTTTCCGTATGACTTGTGAAATATTTCAACCAAAATAAAATAAAGTTAAATTTATACATGCTGTTTTAAAACTGTGATTAAAAAAATATAATTCCATTGTTATTTTTAAGAACAAACTTTGTAAATCATCTAGTTCTTTTATAATTACTTAATAATATAACAATGCAAGTTTATATTTTTTCCTTATTTTGTATCAATAAATATACTGTCTTAGCAGCCGGTGAAAAATTGTTTGTTTAGAAGTTAATCGATACGTTTAGTAATTTTATGTCAAATAATGCCCAGTCTATTTCCTCGTTTAAAAAAGATTTATCTACTTAATTGAATATAAAGCTTAGCTAAAAATGACTTAAAATGATTTCAGGTACTGTGCAATAATGGCGGCCTTGTAGACATCCCAATCAAGTCCCTCCCCGCTACCGTGGAGCACCTCTCGCTATCCAAGAACCACTTTCCGGTGATCAGAAGTGAGGCCTTCTCCGGTCTCCGCGCCCTCCGGCGCCTCTCCCTGGACGGAAACAGCATCGGGGCCCTTAGGCCTTTCACCTTTCGGGGATTGCCGAGACTGAAAGAACTGTCCATACAACATTCGTCGTTAGATATCATAGCCCAATTTACATTTGCAGGTCTACAAAACATAACGTCTATCCTCTTGGGACATAACAGGATTAAGACTATCGAAGGTTACGCTTTTGCGGGAACTTCGAATATAAAACATCTTTTATTGAATAATAATCCAACTCACACGATCGAAACAAACGCGTTCTCGGGATTAGCGAATGTCGAACACCTTATTTTTCCGTCTGGCATTAAAAACATCGAAGTAGACGCTTTTTACGGTTTAACCTTTGTGAATTCGATCAAGTTAGCTTTTATGGATCTCGCTACCGTGAGAAGATACACTTTTCGTGGGCTGCTCCACGTGAACGTGTTATCCATGCAGGAATCGGATTTGGGGATAATAGACTTTGGGGCTTTCGAGGGGATGAGCTATATCGGCTTGCTCAGTGTTATCAACAACAAGATCGATGGAATACGGGAGTTTAATATCACGTACAACAATAGCGTGAGAGCTATAAGATTCCACGGGAATCATTTACTAGAAAACCCGGAGCCGGAGGCTGTGATCATAGAAGGAGTTCTCAAGTTGGTGGTCAGCGCGAATCACTTCCCTTGCGACTGCAGAGCGCGCGGGTTGGCTGACGGACCTTTCGGTAACGCGACCAGCGGCGATTTTCTGGGCAAAAACTACTGCATTTCTCCTCTCGAGGCCCGAGGGAGGAAAATGAGGGAAGTGGAGATATTGTTTGCAGAAAGTTGTCCTCGGAAGGTTACGAGCGGTCAAGGACCGGGAGAATTAGCGGCCAAAGGAACAAGTTTATTTTTTTCATTGCCATACGCATACGTTGTGATTTGTATCCACGTGACAATGTTTAAAATAAGCTGATTAAATCAATGAGTTTCATAATATATTTTATCAGTGTAAGTAAATTTGTTGAGTCCGCTCGTCCCTTACAAAACCTTTATTTTCTTCATGTACATAAAAGCTAAAAATTCTTTTGTTAAATATTATAAACTATTTTATTGTATACCTTGAATTTGTATTTTGCCTAAGCTTTACGTTTATCTATATTACGAAATAATATTTTCAAGACTGAATCTTTCAGACTGAAGATCCTTTATTAAAATCTTCACGTTGTAATTAAAGTTCTGATTCAATGTGTGAATTAAAAAATAAATTTTAAGTATAATTTACGTCAGATTAAGGTTAATAGTTTTTTTGTAAACTATTGTAATCTAGTAAATAATTGGGTCGTTAAAATGTTTAGATTATAAATGAAAATAATTTTTGTCTGGGTAAAAATTCTTCGAAATTAATTATGAGAAAATTATGAAATTGATGTTAAATTATAAGTACTGTTATTGGAATGCTTGTTTGTAAGCCTTCTTAATAATCTATAGCCATTGTTACGCAAAGCTTTGTGGAAAGAAAGTAATGTAAAAGTTATAACAATTTAACCAATTATAAACGAACATTCAAAACGTTGAGTGGTCTCATTATTCCCCCGTGTTATCAAAACATTACGAAATTCCAGAATTTTTTTTTTAACAATATTGTCATACTGTTTGATTTACTTTTGCTTTCTAAATTAATTTAATTTGGAAACATTTTTTTAGATTGGTCATATTATCATTATGTAACGAGTAATCAATAACCACTGCAGTTGGTGAACGAATGCAGTGCTCTATGAACCACCTGGAGTAAAAAAGGAGATAATGATTTTTATAAATCATAAATAATTAAGTATTTATCATTTGTGATATCTCATACAAATTAACAATATTTATATAGTGTAAGGAAAAGTATTAATGTGTATAAATATTGAAAGTGGCGATTTAAAGTCTTACTTTAAAAAGTAGAAAATGTTGTTGATAAAACTTAGTGATACGAAAAGAAGCAACCAAAATTATTAAATAGAGTTTGTATACGTTTTCTAGCAGGTCAAATAATTTTTATGCATCTCATTTTCATCCACGCCAATAAAGGTTTCAGTTCTTTTACTTACCAAAAATCTACAGATATAAGAAATTAATAATGGTACAAAGCGTTTTAACCAAATGCTTTAAAATTCCAATACGAATAAGTTATGTAAATAGGCAGAATTACAAATATATTCTCCAATTTATTGATTTTTTATCTCTGTTGAAATACATATTTTTTAATCTAGCTTGTTTTCCGCCTAAAAATTGGTTTATAAGCACATTAAATATACTCGTCTTTTCTGTTTCCATTCATATGTTTTTTTTTGTTGATATTATTTTCTTTTAATACTCAAAAATATATACTGTCAAGAAAATGCATCGTTTTAAATCCATACGCATTTCTTTATATTATGGAGGTAATATAAATTTTCAATCTTTCTTTTTTGTTTGCACGGGTACAACATATAACGTTCAAAGTCTTAGAAAAATCGGAATCTTCTTAAAAGTGTTATATTCTTATAAAAGCTAATAAGTTTTGATACGTGCGAAGGGCAAAAAAAATGTAAATATACAAATGAATGCCCTTATTCTCCAAGAAATAATCCAATTCAAAGTCACGTTTCTAAGGAAAAGCAAAATGACCCTGTTAGTAACATTGGACCGAGCAATATGAAAAAATGGCAACTGTCGAGTAAAGTGCCGTAACTTCAATCCACTCTGTAAAATTCTTGTTAGGCACAGAGTGGAAGGATGAATTTTATTACTGTTGTTTTATTAGGCCAGGGACTTATCGTTTGAGACCTTTTTACTGCGCGCAATTGGTAACTTGATACGAGGGGATGAAGCTCGACGTAACTTCATTTTCCTTATTACGCATTCTTCCTTATAAACAAGCAGAGGTATAAAGACTGATTCGTTTAACCCTTTACAAGGAAATGGTATCTGTGAGTAGATGTGATGTTTTCTTAAGATCAAAATGTTGTGTAAAATATGCAGGAATTTTTCGTTAAATAAATTTTGTTACCGTCCCTTAGAACTTTCAAGATTAATAATCCAACTGAAGAAAGTAACATATTTCCAAAATAAAATTTTCAGAATAAATTTGACGTCCGTAAAATCATTTATATTTACATTCTGTAACATCTAGCGGAAACTTTATGTCAACGAATTTTTCATAATAAAATTACAAATTATAGTGATTATTTTCAGAGTAGCCATGTGCCCTGTATATTTACTATCAATTACTAATAATTTGTTCATAAAATATTAATTACACTTCTCGGTTTAGTTTTAATATTTCATTTTTTGGTCAACAAACGCAATAACGTTTAAGCAAGCATCTTCAAGACTAGTACATCTTTTATAACGTTTTCAACATACTCGTAAATACTAATATTCATAATTTTAAAGAGACAAGAACACAAGGTGAGTATTTTTCATTTAAAAACCGTTAATTTTTAATCACCATGTTCTTTTCTTATCTTTTGACTAAATGATGTCTTAAAAAATATGCTATGACAGATAATAATTATTTGAAAATTACCAACAATGTTTTGTGTTTATCCAAATGTTTTTAAATAGGCTAGATTTCCTCCATAGGGAAATTTTTCGGTCCATATTTTGCAAATGCCTCCCGATACTATGCAAAAAAGACAACTGAATGTCAGACTAATTTTGCATAGCTAAAATCGACAAAATCGACGTTTGGCTGTGCCGTTTTCCGCACCCCAAAACTGATTTGTTTATTTTAAGGAAGATTATCAAAGTATTTCTCTAGAACTATAATCCAGGGAGAAAATACTGAAACATGTTTGTGCGAAGAAAAGTGTGATCGCGTTTCCTTTTAATATTTTTTAATATGAGTGCAAATATTTCTAGCATAAAAATGGCGAAAGCGCCTATTGCTCAATAAAAAATGCCCATTGCCCACAGCGTTATGTCTTACGGTATACTGCTGTGGGGAGGTGCTGCAGATGTTGATTCTGTTTTTGTGCTGCAGAAGAGAGCTGAAATAGTAAAAAAACAATATACGGACATTCACATGTCAATATATCTATGAAATTTTCTTTAACGTTGATAAAAATATTGTTGATTTTAGAAAAAAACAGAGATTTACATAGGTTCAACACTAGAAATAAAGATATGCTAGTTGTGTCCACCACTAGACTGCAAAAAGTTAACAATTCTTTTGCCTCAAACTGCATTCGATTCTACAATAAGGTCCCTCTTGAAATTCAGGACTTGGCAATTTTTTTTTTAAAGATTTGGTCAAGCACAGCCTGTTTGAAAAGAGCTACAAAAGAGTCGACGAATATTTGCAAGACAAGACAGCGTGGCATTAGATCGGCGATAATTGATTTTAATTGATTGATTTTAGTTTTTTGATTTAAATTCATTTGAGAGGTTTAAAATGTTAATTATTGATTTATATTTTACTGATTTATATTTTATAGCTATAATTTATAACTGACAATTATAAGAGATTCAATGAATCCTTAATATAAAGAATAATAATAATAATTTAAAAATACTGAAACTAAATTACGAAGTGATATTGATGTTTTATGTAAAAAATAGTTTTTTTTAAAGAAATATTTTCCCCTCAACAAAAACGAACTGTTAAACGGCCGTTTCAATCTAAAAACAATATTAAGGTTGCACAAAACAAGCTCAATCAATGATACCAATAAAATCAGGTTCAATTAAATACAAAGATTTGGACAATAATGCAATTACCTTAAATATATTTTTTTGTTCTTAACTGCATAGATTAAACATATTTACTTGTGGGAAGATGCTAGCCCGATGAAAAATATATATTTAACCGATTGTTTTGATATTATTTGGATATTTTGATGAAGTAATTCGAAAAATAAATCCAGTAAGTATAAACATAGATTGGAAACACAAAAACTACATAAAAAATTCTTAGTTTGAAAATCATTAATCTAATTGTAAAATTCAAATATATTTTTTATCAAAGAGAAATATCTTTTTTTTATTAATTTTTAAAATGATAAAGATCTATGAAATACTGTCCAGTAAAAATAATATTTTTGCTAATTATTAGTAGCATAAAAAATATTTTTAAATTAGTAATTTTGAATTCCCGCAAAAACGGTTCCATTAGCCACGCCCCTAATACGTCATAATTAATGTTTATTTGTTCCCGGCCATCGAAATTCGTTTAGAACATTATCACGAATCTTGACGTCACAACTAACAAAGCTTAACACGTCGCGTTTTCCTAAAAAGGTATTTTTATTAAATTTTTTTTTTACATTTATGAATAAAATCAATTCTCCACAATATCCATATTTCAAAAATATAATTAATTATTCTAAATTCATTTCATATATTTATATTGGTATTTGTAGTATGTGATATTTCCCTTAGAGACTTCCAAACAACACACTGTAAATGTATTTTTATAAATCATCATCGACTTCGTTCTAAATGTTGTTTGTACATCAGTACTTTTGTATAATTAATTTATATCTCAAGCATTAGACCAAAAAAAGCACAGGGCTTTTATGTTCTCACAGGCATGAATTATTTCTATAATGTTCAATAGTTATGAGTTTTATTAAATAACCCAGGCACCTATACAATGACCCACAATGATCTCTATTTACATAAATAGAGTCACTTATAAAATTAATTGAAAAATCAACAGAGCTTTTGTCAAAAAAATAAATAGGATGTGTAGAGATATTAACAAAAATATAAAAGCCTATTTGAAAATGATTATAAATAATATCACTGAAGATAATTGAAAATAAATACATATCAACGGTGGACAGAAAAAAACTTTTTAAGCGACATGTAACAACTTTGAAATTTTTATTAAAATCATATAAGAATTACCCCAATAGAATAAGTATATCAGACTTTTTAATTAATTGAAAAAAATACAAAAGAACTTTATTTTGTTCTTCTGTAAAGTTGCAAAATGTCGCTTTTTACTTTCCACCGTCGATATTTTAATAATTAATTTTACACATTGGATTTTATAAATCGTCGGCCTTGTGGTGTGGTGTTATGATCAGCGCGCTTACCCACCATGCAAGAGGACTCGGGTTCGATTCCCGACATGGTTGATATGAAATATTGATTTAAAAGGGTGTTTTTACACTAGAATATTTCATAGTCCCTGGACTAGTACCTGAAGCGAAAGACTGATCATCTTACCTTCCTGTAACAAAAATGATCAAAATACGCTGCGATTGATATACCGATGCAGTGTTATTTGCACCATTTGGTGCCGAAAGGGAATGACGACGATGATTTATAAATAATACCTAAAAATGTTGCCCTTTGATACATTTCTAATGATTGTATAACACCTTTTTGTTTTCAAAGTTCAATCGAGTATATTATAATTGATTTTTTTACTATGTCGAAATAAGACAAACTGTGAATATAGCGCAGCGCTTCAGGTATCACTTATTGCAGCCAATGATTGCACGCAAATAAACCGAGGCAATTTTATATGTACTTTTCTACAATCATTAGGAAATACTGGAAATATTATTAACACTTACATATATTACCAAATCCACCCAATACGGTAAAATTAGGGTGGATAGATTTTTCGGTTGGTCTGCCATTAAATATATAAATAGAACTAAAAATAATATTAAAAAAATAATTCAAATAAAATTAATTCTCCTTTAGTTTTATCAAGGTGCGACATGTAAATTTTTTCGATCATATGAAATTGGCCAAACTCTATTAAGATATGCCTATCTTAATTAATAAAATATCTTTAAAAGATAAACGTACCTTAAATGTTTAAAATGAATTCTTTTACAAACAGGAAATACTCGTAAATATATGCACAAATTAGATGTATCTTAAAATATTTTTATAAGACTGAATAAAGTAAACCATTTTAAAACATAAATATAGTAATTTATATTAGAGTACTTTGTCAGGGACGAAAAGGTTAAAAGTATATTACTTGAAGCATTTTCTTTTATCCTTCCTGCATTGTTATAAAAACTTTGTATTCAGCGATCACCATATATAGTGTACCCACTGCCTCAGGATTCAAAAGCTTTTGTCTAAATAGACTGAAGTTAAAAAACTGCATCGTAGGAAAAGGTAAGTCTTTTCTCAATAACGGATTTTTGCGAAATTCACATAAATATCGATGTATATGTTTAAACAAATAGTTAAATGCTATTTGAAATTAATAAAATGCCTTTTTTAAATGAAAACAAATATCATTTCTCACTATTTTGATCATCTATTCCATGATGATAAGATGATATTTTTTCTTCAGGTGCCAGTCCAAGGACAGCAAAACATTGCATTGAAGGGATCCAACAGCTCATTATCTACCCGCAGCTGTTATAGTCTTGAGGGACTATGTCAGTTACGTATTAAGGACGGTTAACTAAATTATTCCTAAGGAATACAAACTCCATGCATATCAATGAGGTAGAAAGATGTATTGACAGAGGCCAGCACGTTTCCGTAATCCCGTGATATCTTTATTATTTTTTAATTAAAATAAAATATACAAATGAACCAATAAAAGTAGAAAACAAAACAGCACAAGTCTAGTATGAATAAATAAAACCGACGGTGAAATTAATTTAATTAATTTATTTTACCAAAATAAAAAAATATGTAAGCCGTTATATTGGGACAGAATATCAAACCAGGAAACCCTGAGCAATGGTTCGGCATAATTAAGGCATAATACTCTCCAATAGCAAGAATATTTGCCTCTTAAACATAGTTTCATTGATGCGAAAGATGTCAATCTCCAAAGTAATAATATTCAGCTGCCTGACTTCTCTTCCAATCGGCATAATCAGAGGCAGGTTCGTTCTGAACGAGAGGTAAAACAGTATGTGCTGAAGCGGACGAAGAAACCATATTAATATTCATAACTCAAACATGGCAGGCGAATGCACTAACCACAATGAGGCAGACTTTCTTTCAATCAATTTTATCTTATCAGCATTTTTGTTTGAACGTAGCCATTTGTAGTATATTTAACACCCTCCACGATTTTAAGTCTATTTTATACACATAATTATTTTGCTTATTTGCTTGATCACGGATATTATAAGCTGTAACCGCATGTATCCGCACTCAATAGTGCACAGAGCACTCAATTAGTATTCCAATTGCAGAGTAAAATGATCATTTTTGTTACATCGAAGGTAAGGTGATCAGCCCAACTATAAAACAATGACGCGTAGAACCACTTAAAAAATCAATACTTTACGTTTACTTTGCCAAAAATCGATTCTAGGACCTTAAGCATGGTAGATAAATGCGTCAAGCATCACACTACGAGGCGGATTTACATCCACTCGATTTTAATTTTCAGGATTTTAACCTGAGAGTAGCCATCGAGTCTTAAGCACTTCTCCAGGATTCTGGTACTTTTTCACACTCGAATTTTTGTTCTTCATCCGCCCGGATATTGAAATATTATCCACACCCAATGGGTCATAGAACATTGGACTGTTAAACCAAATTGTTTCGTTTTTTTTATTTTCTTTTATTCAGAAAGCAAACAGTACGGTTACATAGTTTTATATTTTACACAGTTATACTTAACTCTAATGGACAGGTGAAGTTTCCATATTATAAAATAATAATATGTAAGGTTATCAATGAAAGTACAAAAAAGAGAAGGAAAAAAAACATAAATGGAAGTTGTTTTAAAATTAAAACTAAAGTAAAAAAGTTATTTAAAAATTTGTAGTTAGTATTTACAAATAGAAATAATATTTGAAATAAAGATTTTTTTTGCAAAAGTAACTAAAAGGTAATCAAAATATTTATGTCAGACATATAATATTGTTCATAATTTTCTTGTATATTTAATTAACTTATGTAGGTAATTTTATTAATTGTATTTTATTTATTGAATTACATTATTTAAAAACGAGGTACTAATCAAAACCTTTTTATTAATATTAAACTACTGGAATCATCCATAATTACACTTTTTCTTTTGAAACCTACTCAAATTAATATGGCAACAAGTTTATGCTTCTACCAGCCGAGAAAAATCAAATGAAAACAAATAAATTTGCCAGTTGATGCCATCGTCAATTAATATATGCTTTTTTAGTGTCCAAATACAATTATTTTAATGGTGTCCAGTATGAATTATACGCATACATTGAAGCAATTTTATATGTTGTTTTAATCTTTTCACAACTCTGGGAATCACACCAGCTACGTTTTTCACAGAGGGTGAAATACAAACTGTATTGACGTATGTATGTATAAGTTATTGCACATCTCTGCTCCAGAATATTGAAAAAAGCTACGCATTCCAGATGAACTAGCTAAAAGACCTCTTAACATTAGGTCAGCTACATCTACGGCGACAAAAAGAGTCACTTGACAATGAAACCTTTATAGATGGGTAAAATGGTCACTCAATCCAGCTAATGACAAAACATAAGCCCTGTAAAAACCTAGATATCGATATTTCATTTTCTAAAATGTTATCAATCCCTTTTGTAATATGTTAATCTTTAGAACTTCCTAGGGGGCGAAATCCAGTCCTTGTCTGCAAATATTTGGACAAGCTTATAATCGTTATCTGTTTTTAATTAACATACACATTTTTTTCCAAATGTAGAGACGTCTAGTTTTCTTGAGAAAATTATAGCGACTCGTTGAACACTTTTAACAAACCGTTTTAAAAAGGCTTGTTTTTATGTGATATAGCTTTGAGTCGACACGAAAAAAAAAAAAGGACCCGATTGTTAAATTAATATGGTAATAAGCACCTGTAGGAGTAGCACCGAAAATGTTTAATTTAAAATATATTTTTAGTATACTTGGAAGACTTTCTGTAAATATTTTCATAGATAGCTTTATTATTCCGTACAAATAAAAAATTATTTCATGCTAATTTGGCAGCAATATACGGCACTATCAAAATAATCACAAATTAACTGAGTAAATGCGACATAATTCACATATGTAAATACATTTGTCCGTTTGGATTAAAATTATGTGTGTTTCTGTTAAAAATTACTTTGATGTATTTAATTTTAATTTGCATATTAAATTTGATATCCCGTACTGTAAGGTTGTGGAATCAGAAATTTAATATTAATTGTTTCTAAATTCAAGAAGGATTTATCTGCAAAAAGGGGGAAAAAACTGTATCTGACATCTGACGTTAAAACGTAAAGATATAATTTTAAAAAATATTTGCTGATAGGAAAAGAAAGGGAAAAAAACAATTTATCAAAAAAAAATATATAACAAAACGTTTATGAATAGTGCATTATTTTACACGGAAATAAAAAAATACGCCCGCCAATATGATAGTAAAAAAGTATTGCTTTTTATTTATTATTTACATACAATATTACATTTGTAATATTTTTTAAAACATTTTTTATTTATTTTACAGGACTCACCAAGCCAATTAACAGGGCTTGTCGGTAAATAACATAGACAAATAACGTTTAAACAAATAACACACATAATAAAAACACTATTAGAAGGAAGACTTATATATTTTAAAATTAGAAAGTAAAAATAAAGATTGTTCCTACTAATTTTTAAAAATTGCACTCTAAAAGAACGAAACATATATTAATTCAAAAACATCAACCTAACCAAATAAAATCCATAACAAAAGTACCCAGGTAATTTTAAATATAGACGAAAAGAAATAATTAAAAACTTATACAACATTTCAGTTTGTTCAAATGTTTGTAGACAAAAGACTGAATTTCACCCCCTCTGGAGTCATTAAGATAAATCAATTACAACAGATATGGAGAATACATTAAAAACGGAATATGGAAGTTTAGTCATTTACAGGGCTTATGACCTGTCATTGGCTGGTATAAGTGGCCACTTTACACACTGTGTAACATTCACCATTCTGCCAATGTTCGAACATCCATATTTCTTCAATTCTTCATTTTGTTGATTTTAGTGAAGTCAAAGAGCTAAAACTTTTATTGCTGTGAAGAGATTCATCTGACTAAACTATTTCACGAAAATAATTTTTCAATTTTTAAACTTCTTCTTGTACCAGTTGGTTTTATTACAATATTTGAGTTTGTCTTAATGTTTGTAGACAAAAGACTGGATTTCTCCCCCTTGGGAGTCATTAAGATTAACAAATTACAACAGGGATGGATAAATGACTAGACTTTCATATTCCCCTTTTAATGTTTTCTCCATCCCTGTTGCAATTTGTTTATAAAAACTAATAGTTAAGTATAATATTTTGACACTTATGCCGACGCATTTCTGATGTCAGTGTTACATATTATCAAATTAAAAGTAACGTATATTCTACTGTCACAATATTTAAAATCAACAGAACACTTTTAAAACAAAATATTTATTAAACATATAAATGTAAAAAGTCTATTATCGTGCTATTATAAATCAAATTACACTACGCTTGAAAACGTATTAGTTGGCACCGGTTTTATTAGTAAGGAATACATTGTTAATTTAACCACAAAAAAAAATATTCTGAGAAATATTAAATAAAAAACATTGATATTCTGTTTTATTGTAATATGTTAAATATATTTAATTATTTTTGAGTGATAAATAAAATAACTTTGTTTTATGAACCACTTTTTATTGACACAACCGACTAGTTTTGACAACTACATGTTGCCCTCTTCAGAGTAATTTAATAACTTAAATGTTTGATATAAACATACACAGTATTCAAAAGAATCAGTAAACAGATTAATGGGTGTATATAATAATTTGGGAGGGGGTAATGGGGTTATGGTGCGGTAGGGGGGTAATTGTGTTTAAGGTAAGATTAGACTTTATAAGGAAAATATTTAAAATATGGCTTTGGCTTAAGTTTAATTTAATTATAATAATAAAAATACTTTATAGTTTTATTCCACTTTTATTTATAATTATTTTATACATTTTTTACCAGTGACCGGGTTTCGTCGTGACCGACATTGTCAGACTGGTGGGAGACTAAACAAATTTCTATGTTATCTACAAGTGCAAGCAGGGGTTGTAAATGTATATAATATAGAAATTTGTTTAGTCTCCCACCAGTCTGACGATGTTGGTCACGACGAAACCTGGTCACTGGTAAAAAATTTATAAAATAATTATTAATAATAGTGGAATAAAACTATAAAGTATTTTTATTATTATAATTAAAATGCAGTTCCACCAAGAAATGTCAGTAGAAAAACTCAATATACGAGTATTAAGTTTAATTGATTATTTATAATTATTAAATTTTGATCGCCGGCTTTTTTTATTTTTTAGAATTTAAAAATTATTTTGTTAGTTAATTTAATTAGTTTAATTATTTTAATGCAATATTTTGATTCCGTCTGCATGATTAAAGGAGTGGTTATTTTTTTTTAATACATACGTTTAAATACGCTAAACATTTTATTAAAAATATGCGTAAAAAACGTTTTAAGGAAAATTAAGAAAAATGGGGGTACCTTTTTCAATCGAAAAGAGGAATCTGGCCTTTAAGTCGGTGTACGTGATTCTCATATTACCCATCTCATTTCTCCAGACACAATACGGGTGATGTTTGCATGCCAACCGAGATGGGGAGAACACGTCATTGTTAACATCCATTTAAATAATGAAACGAAAATACGTTCTATTGTTTAATGTAACGCCAAACTTTTCCGAAGAAAGAATACTTTGCGTCATGGTTGAAGTTTACAAGAAAAAGCGAAAGAAACCTTTACGCCATATTGTGTGTACAAAAATAGACAGGTAAGTTTTTTCTTCTTACAAATTGAAAAGAAAACAATTTAACGAAAAGGAAAAATACTATCTTATTTCTGTCCGTAAATAAAATAATAATTATTCTAAATTTATTGCAATTGAGAGGGAAAACATTATTGAGATGGAAATATAACAGTCTATGCTAACAGGGTTTGTGACCTTATCTAAAAGGTGAATTGTTTTAGTCGGATGAATCTCACTCACACGATAAAGGTATAAGCTCTTTTACTCAGCAATGTCGACATTGAGGGGAGACCCTTAAGCTCACCATCCACCCGCAGCTGTTATTGAGTCTTGGGGGACTCTCTGTCAGCTGCGCATAGAGGAAAGTTATTATAAATATTCCTAAGAAATACAAACTCGATGCAGATTAAGTAGAGGGGAGGAGGACGTATGGACAGAGGCCAACACGTCGTCCCCACTCCTCAGAGTCCCCTCAATGCCTCTGTTTTATTTTATTCAAAAAATATGTTAACAAACAATTGACATAAATGAACGTATCCAAATATACAAAAATATTTTCTTAAAACTATAGTAATATAACAAACATAACTAACATAACATAACTAAGAAAGCAATGTTGACAGATGAAAGGGTTCAGGAAACGTGGATTTATAAACATAATGCATAATGGTAAATGTTACGTAGTGTGTAAAGTGGTAACTTAAACCAGCCAATGACAAATCATAAACCTTTAAATGCATAGACTTCCATATTCCTTTTTCGAGAATGTTTTACCTCTCTGTTGCAACAAATTCAGATCCAAATGACTCTATAGGGAAGAAATCCAGTCTATCTACGTACATTTGGACATACTAAAAAAATTGTTAATAAATTACTATTTGAAATCAAAGCGCGTTGTGGTCCTGGGAAGTGTGGAGGATTTACGGGTCAGTGGTTCGAAGTTTGAACCTCGCTCTATCACAACATGATTTCCCTTTTCTTATACATAAAATGGCCGCAAAGTTTAAATGTTTTGGTTAATCGTTTCATGTTACTTCCCTGAAAAAAAAATTTACTTCGTATCCCTAAAAAAAAAAATTTCCTCGTCTCCCGACCATTAAAAAAAAAATGGATACTATAATGTTGACTTGAGATGGGCGTTTTGGTTATTTATAAGAAGTAGTATTCAGTTACCGTTTCACAAATTAAACTGTTTCTAAATAACAGTTTAGAGTAGCGTCGGCTAACTTTTTCACCGCCTCAAATATAGACACGTTTGAAATACTAATAAAAAATAATTTCAAGTAGATTTTACCTAAATATGTCCACTACGACGTTGTTTAATCCGAGAGGTCACATTTTGATTAATTCTCTCATTGGATGAGCAAAGAAGCGTAAAAATATTTACTACCCTGGCAACACTAACAAAATGTCCATTTTTTTTTCTTTGATAATTTGACAAATATAAAAACAATTGAATTTTTAAGTAATGCATTTGCTACTCACACATGCATTTGCGACTTACACATGAAATATGATTCCATCTAGTTTCTTTTTGATCCCAGTAGCATTTCTACACTTTAAAACAATACAACACGGCATAGTTTAATTCAAATTGGGAGTTGCGTACTGAACAACGTCTAATAGGTCAAAACGTAAAACTGCTCGTTTAAGAGTAGTTTAGTCGCCTTCTGTTCGATGCGCGTATGCGGTTTCTGGACTCTTCTTAATTCTCTGCTCACAGTATTTTTAATTTGATAAATAATAAATTACGTTATATAAAACAATGTACAATTTTATTGGAAGTGAAATGTATTAAGTGATTTCAGAATCTACTTAAAATACTATCTTATTTTATCCTAAATGAAAATATTAATTTAATTATTAATTTAGAAGATAATTTTGTATAAATCAAAATGGCGACGTGGTGAATCGGAAATTTTTGAACGCATAATGCTGTCCGGTTACTACAACCATCTTAAATATTCCATTTTAAGTCATACTTAACATCTTTTGGGACTTCTCAAGAGGTAAAATGGATGGATGCTCCCATCAAAAGCATCACTTCAAAGCACGAAAAGGTCTCCGACATCATATGATGTCAGAGATTTGTGAAGTAAAATCATGATCCACAATGTCAATTTGCGGCAAAGGCGATTTCTTGATTAATTTATTTATTAATTAATTCGACACCGATTCGTATTTTAAAAATAATTATAATAATAATTGAATTTCATCATAAATATTGTGACAAACAATTAAATAAAAACATATTTTATAAAGCATAAAAAGGAAAAGGAAAAAGACTCTGTGGAATTTCAACCAAAATAATGGAATGCCTTGAGGCAAATGGATCGGATAGATTTAAATACTTTAAATGATTTACACGCTAAATGCGTCCTTCCCTTTCGTAAGGTGTCACTCGTGGTCAACTATCTTGTCAGCCTTTTGAGAACGGAAGTCAAGTTCAGAAAAACGACATTCAATAGATGCGTATTTAAAACCTACATACTTTATACTAAGAGGTTTTCAACGATAGCAATCGCATTACACAAATTATAATTATTTTAACTTGACCCATTGAGGGTAATGTTCTATCTTTGCCAACAACATACAGGTTACATTATTTTTGTAGTTATACAGTGATAAAATTAATATTTCAGAATTTGAAGCGTATTCCTTGACAGTGCTTTGTATTCTAATAATAGGTGTATAATATTGAGCTACCGTCCGAGAATTTCGACGATAAAATACAGTTAGTAGAGGTTCTGCCCAACTTAGGCGGTACAAAGAAAGAAATCAATTTTAATAAATAAGGGGTGTAAAACATTGGTTTTATTATTTTGTACAAAGTCATAAGATCGGTTGATGTTCTACGTTCGTGCAATTTATTTAATTTTAGGGCGTTGAGGATTTTGTTTTATAAGGTTACGTAAAAGTCATCACTCTTTCGGAAGATGCCATAACTTTTGCAAATGGCGGCAAACGTTAATTCTGTTTTGACATTTGTAAAGTTAACAGAAACAAAATACACGTTAACAAGACATGAATTGCTATACTCCTCTAAGAACGCGGAAATTTTTTTTCGATTTTTTTGCGGAATAATTCGTCAGTGGTGTTGGCGTAGCGTGAATGAAGGTGCAGAACTCCCGGTCGTCCGACACTAACTGGATAAGCACTACGGCATTTAGCCGCTCGCTTAGAGATGCTGTCAGGTCTGGCCGGCCCCGGAGCAGCCGTTCTATTGAGAATATCCCGGCTGTCGCTGAAGATGTCGCAGAGGATCCCGGAGTATTGAACAGACGAAG
Source organism: Micrasema longulum (assembly GCF_059751315.1). Taxonomy (NCBI): domain Eukaryota; kingdom Metazoa; phylum Arthropoda; class Insecta; order Trichoptera; family Brachycentridae; genus Micrasema; species Micrasema longulum. The sequence goes on from NW_028279660.1 coordinate 94,978, forward strand.
TGTCACGTAATTGGGCATCAATTAGCGGTCTTTACAAAGAATTTGGGATTAGAGAACATGTGGTTCCAACAGGATGAATCAACGGCGCATGCTGCACGAGCCACAACCAATATTCTAAAGGCTGTGGTTCCGGATCGCTTAAACTCTCGTTTTAGTGATTTACACCGGCCGGTAAGATCACTCAATTGAACCGTTCCTGATTTTTTTCGTGGGGCTTCTTGAAGTCAAGCATCTATGTTAACAAGTCTCAGACTCTGGAAGCCCTCAAAGAGAATATCCGTCAATAATGCGAGAACCTAGCGCCGGAAGTTCCGGAAAGAGTGAAGAAAAATGCCATGAATCGGGCCCGTATGGTCATCAATTCTGGCGGCGGCTTCTTGGCCAATATTTTTTTTTACTTAATGGAAAAAAAGTTAAGATATCAAATAAACACAATCCAAAAACAGAAATCAAAATTTTTCATTCATTAAAAAAATTACAGTCAAAGAACATCCATCGGGTGACAACTTTTGCGCTACCTTGTGTTTTATTAGATTTTTAGGGATACTCATCTTAAAATAATTACGCTAAGTTTAAAACGTATTTAGTTTCTTATCACATTATTATTATCGACATATTATTTTACTTTATTTATTATGGTTCACAAACAATAAACAATACATATGAAATTATATATATATTTGGATAATTTATATAGCGCCATTTTTGTAAAAAAACACCTCAAGGGCGCTGTACAAAAAATAAATAGCCAACCACGTCTTGCAGCTACAGAGCGCATGGACGGTTGCGGTTCTTGTTCCTCGTCTCCAATTACGATATGCAGGAGCTAGATTACAACACGTATTGCAGCTACAGAGCGTATAGACAATAAGTTATCTAGCCCCTATTTACATTTTTCTTTTTTATTTGACAATAAAGTTTAGAGATTAAGTGATATTTAAAAAAATAAATTTATTAAAAATAGAAGTTAGATAACAACAAGTATAATAATTTATAATTATAATAAATATTTATTATAAATAAGTTATAATAATCACAATATGTTATGTTTAGATATTGTTCATCAGTTATATGTGAACACAACATGCGCAAATAAGTAAAAATAAAGTTCATTTATCTAATTTCTTCTAAAAATTTACTAGCTTAATTAAATTCGATTCATATTATGAAAGTTAAGAAACTAAATTATACTAACAGTTTATAACAATTATTTTACCTAACTAACAAAAGGGACTATTTATTTGATTTAATACATTGCATTACAGTTCTCCTATAATTATTTAATGTATCGTTAAAGATATCAATATCAAAATTACTCATTAAAAATAAGATAATCTTAACATACTTGATACTGCATCAAAGTGAGCCATATTATTATTAAAAGTTGGAAGATAAAATGTAGTGTATGATCTCAATCGCCGACTGGGGTTCAGGGGTACATTCTCTTAACAAAATGCAGAATCAACATTAAGTCTATAATCCGTCTCCTAAATTCGAACTTATCTAGACTATTATGAGAGAAAAGGTTAATATATTATAAGCCTAGGCATTAACAAGACTAATGACGTGTCATTAACTGGTTTATGTGGCTATTTTACAAAATATGTAACATTTACGATTCTGCCTATGTTTTGAAATCCATATTTCTTAAATGTTTCCAAGTGTTGATTTTTATGACGTTAAATAGTCGAAATCTTTATTGATTTAACTCAGATTCATCTGACTGAATTATTTTACTTACGTACTATGCAACGTATGAAAATATTTTTCAATATATGTATGTGTCTATATTTATTATACTTCTCCTTAAACCAATTGGTTTTGATCAACTATATTTTGAGCTTATTTGAATTTTTCCACAATTTGGCCACTTAAACCAGACGATAACAGGCATGGTAAATGCCTAGAATGTCTCCATGTTTGTTGTAATATGGTAATCTTAATAGTAATATAGGGTTTCAAACATAAAGTTTTTGTCTACAAAAATTTGGACAAATTTAAAGTACAGTTGACTTTATCATTATACTAACTAGCTTTTAAACTCTGCTTCGTTAGCTTGGTGTAAGAGAAATATGAGTTATTTATTAGTTTTATCGTTTAACAACAAAAAAAATTACGATGGTGTGATTTTTTTTTTCGAGATTAAAAATAGCTTGAATTGATTGCCAGTCCTTTAAATTTCACTATGCAAAAAATACGACGACCTGTTAATCTATTGTGACGTAACATCGTTATTCTATTTTGATATTAATTCATTTTTTCACTATTTTGTCATGATGAAAAGTAACTTGTGGTGCTTGTCAGCGTTCGGGATATTTCCATGCAAAAAATCAATTCTATTAATCGTTCCATTGCGACGTGAAAAAAAATTTCTTTATTACATGAAAATTTTTCCAGTTGAAGTTTTTTTTTTGGAATGAAAAGTAGCCAATGATACTTCTTAGCTCTCCGGCTATCCCAATGCAAAAAATCTCGCCGATCGGATGCTTCGTTGCTTAGCAATGAAAACACTAACAAACTGACCAATACTTTCACATTTATTTATATGAAGTTGGTTAGACGGCTAACTGAGAAACTAGCGTCGCGGGTTTGATTTTCGCCAGTTGCACGAAAGAAATCAAGAATTATTTTTTTCTCAATTGGTCAGGGTATTGTGATATATTTTTCATATCTTCCTTCCACACCTTCTCTTTCCGTTCTCTAAAATGCATGAAAAAAAAACAAGCCTCTAAAATGGAAGCTTAGTGGCTTATATCTTCAAAAAAATGTATTAATAATCATATTTTATAAAAAAAAAACCTGAACGTAGTTTTCCATTCTTATTTTTAGTGTGTATTTTTAATATTTATATATGAATCTACAGCATAGATTTTATAATGTATTTTAGATTTAGTATTCCCACACACAGGCCATGAGTATGAAGGACTTTTTCGATTTAATTAATTTATGTGTAATTAAAAAAATGTGCTAAAATGTAAGCAAAAAATGGTAAAAAATAAATTGGAATGTCTACCCCATCATGTCTTATAAAGACGTCGTCAATCGAGTTTTATGCCATATAAATCATTGAACGTGTAAAATATTATTCATTATTGTGGAATATTATTGTCAAACTTTGATTACTAAATAAAAATTACTACATTTTCTGTAAGAAAACAAATATTCAAGCCGACCGGGCCATTGTCTTATGCTTTAGAAATTTTACTGTAAAAGATAAGGCTTCGTCGGGCCGCTTAAAGTATTATTATGCTGCAAAAATATACTATCTTTGCCAGACTCAATAACAAATTTAGAATTTCAGTTATTTGATACGTAAACATTTCAAAGGATCTCGTAAAAGTTTCAATAGAATCATTATTTTAAATAAGAAATTATTACGCACAAAAGCATTTTGTTACTAAGTTGATACCAATTCAATTAATGGGACATTATTTTAGCTAAAATAACTTTATTGATGTCTAGTTAGAGAAGGTTGTTCTATTTTTTAAGCTTGTTTTTTAATGAATGCGATATCTCAACCGATATAAAGTATTTATTGGAGAATATGGAAATCCGAGCATTAACACGGCTAATAACCCATCATGGGATAATTTAAGTTATCCCTTTAATCACTGTGTTACATTCACCATTCCGCCGAACGATTGTTATTTTTGGTAATTTGCAAAAGTAACAAGCTTACTTTAATTCTACTTTAGGCTTGATTTTCTGAAGCTTGGTTAGAAAACGAGAAGAAAAATGGAAGATATCGTAAGCCAAACGTGATATGATAAGGATTTACAAAGGGGCACTTTCATCTTCTAGTATATGGATACGTGCATACACATACGTACAATAGAAAATATATAAAACTCAATTCAAATGTTATACGAAAGTAGTTTTCCTCTGAGATCAAAAGCATTGTAGTTTTTTCAATAAGTAACAAGATTTTTCGAAAATATTTTTTATTCATTTATTTTATTTAATTTTTATATTTTTTGAAATTAAATAAAACGACATGTTATTAAACAACTCCTCATGTATTGGAATATAAACAGTTCATTAAATTTAGACACAAGAAGAATGTTATAGAATATAAGTTACATATTGTAAATAGCATATATAAAAATAATATACCCATAAATTTATTATAGAAATAAAAGACGAGTGATACTTTAATCCACATATTTAGAATATCCAGTCACCGGTTTCATCGCTTTCGCGACATCTTCGAGACATGAGTCATATGTATACTATACTATACCCTTTGTAATATATTTTTACTAATGACTTTTTAGCCTTTGTTTTTCAGAAATCATAATTGACCAAATAACACTCACGAAGGATGGAACACTAAAAATAAAAAAAATATATATACAATATTAAAACTCATAGAAATAGCATTGTATCAACACATTTGTTAACCCAAAAAATGTTGTTAATGATTCTATAAATAATTTTATTTAATCTATTTTCATACAATTTTAGATTCTCTATTCTTACCTCTGTTTTGTATAAGAACACTGAACTCCTTATTAAAGATACCAGTCTCGAAGATGTTGCGAAAGCGATGAAACCGGTCACTGGATATTCCAAATTTGGATGAAACTATCACTCTTTTTTATTTCTTTAATAAATTACAATGAACTTCAATCAAGAATTTTTACTAACAAACTTTAATGTTATACCAATAAATAATTATTCTCGCTGAGAGACACGAGACAAAACATTACACTGTCAGTAAGTGTTATCTTTCGAAAAGTGAGCCAATTATTTATCTTTTGTCATTCTCTTTGCTAGATGATACGTCAACCGAACTGTCTTTGGACACTTCATTGTAAAGCCTAAGCATTCTTGGCACTAGGGAAAAGAACTTAATGTTGATTCTGTAATTCCCCACAGCAAATAAAGTGATGGTACGAGTGGCGCGATTTGAAACACTGATGTTGATTTGAGATAAAATATCTTGAGCATCCATCTTACTGGATAAAATTTTATGTAATACTATTTGTGAAGCTAAAGTTATCCCCAATTCCCGGCCAAAAATATTAAAATATTCCAGTGTACCGAAATAATTATCTGACGTATTGATTACATTGATTCGACAGATAATTAATTGTTCTTAGAAATTTGCGTCGCACGAATTCAAATAGCTTTTTAAAGATATTGTGGGTGGAAGACCATATTACAGAATGAAACTTTAATATGCTCCTGATCCAGGATTTCTAAAGAGTAATTGCAACAACTGGGCTTTTGAATGGTTTTAATGTTCGTAGAATAAATCCGCAAGTTTTGGAAGGTTTTTTTATTGTTTTATCGATATAATTTGTTTATTTATTTCATTCATAAAAATATTATTTAAAAAACATATAATAATAACGTATCCCAAACTCTATGAACCCAAGGGTCCTTTGTTGAGTTGGGATACAACAGAACGGTGGAAGCACGTACATAATTAAATAATAGCAAAAATAAAAATAAAATATTATTACGTAAAAGTGCATGTATTTCAAAGGGCATCTGGACAACACGCTAAATAGTATATAAATCTATGCAATATCTCGCAGCAGTCTCTTGTAATGGTCTCTTCCCTTCGACAAAATCCAGACTTGTTCACTCTTTGTGGCTTTAGTTTTAAAGAACTTAATATGTTCATCCAGGACATTAAACACTCTTGGAGCCACAAAAGAGACATTCCTCTGATGATCGTATTATATATATGTATATATATATAGATCGTCTATGTCTGGAATCTAGTGTGATGCCAAGATTTTTATAGTTGGAACATTTCATCAAATATATTCTTGTCAATTTTGTTATATGCAATTATTTTTTATTATTTTATTTGAGAATTGAATAGATGAGCATTTATCTTTATTAAAGTAAATATCATTGCCGTTGCACGTGACTAATGTATCAAGATCTTTTCTTAAATCATAACAGTCTTATATTTTGTCTATGGTTTTTAAGATTTTAAGGTCGTCAACAAACAAAAGGAATTCATAAAATTTAATGTTTTTTGCAATGTCGTTAATAAATATCAGAATTAGTAGAGGTCTGAGGTTTTATCCTTTTTTTATACCCAAAGTTACGTTATAGAGATCCCAAAAAAATCCACAAATTAATACAATATGTGATCTCTGCGTGAAATATGTTTTAAACCAATTTATTAATGAGCTATGTATACAGAAACTTTGTAATTTTAGATGTATCTTTTGATTGACTTTGTCAAAAGCTTTACAAAAGTATGTATATACGGTATCCACTTGTAAATTTTTGTTATTATTTAAAATTCAAACTTATTTTTCTATTAAATGATGCAATATTTTAACAAAACTCGTGATTGTATTTGATAAAACTATTGAAGAGTAAATATAAAAATAAATAAATAAATGTTCCCGGTTAAATGTTACAGTTTTCAATGAAATTTTTGTAATTCTCACAAGCGATGATTGCAGCAATTTTTCAATTTCAGTTTCAGAGAACTTATGGAGATTCATATAAAGGGTAGAAAAAGACAGATTCACGAGGTCTTTTCTTTTACCTGCAAATCTTCATACATTTATCTCAAAAGGGTAGTTTTAACCCCTGACGCTCGCAAATCAACAGAACAGCGGCTTCTCTCCATCCCTTAGGATCGTTCCATCACCATCCCTTACGCTTCTAGTCACTAGTAACGGTAGGACAGAGGGGCGAGACACTTTACGCTATAAAGTAAACACTTTTACAATGCTTATTTGAAGCTGATTCCCAACTCTAAATGAAACCTAAAACAATGTTTGATTATGTCCAAATGCTTGCAGACTGGCTGGATTTCCTCCCTAGGGAGTTGTTCATATTTAAATTTATTTCAACAGAGAGTGAAAACATTTTTGAGAGGGGAATATGGAAGTCTAGGCATTTACAGGGCTTATGACCTGTCATTGGCTGGCAAAAATGTTTTCCCTCTCTGTCTAAATAAATTTAAATAGAAACCTAAAACATTTAATAAAACATCAATTTACGTGCTTTTAACTTATAACTGGTACATTTAATTAAATAATTTAAAATGCACTAACCTTTTAATTTTTTATATTTTACTTCTAAATTTCATATTTTTATTATAATCGTCTTAAAATAAATTTGTGCTATTTTTTTCTGACGATTTAAAATAAATTGTTTTGACTTTAGACGCATTAACTAGGATGATCAGAATCGGGTTGCGGTCCCGCGGCTAGTATTTCAGACTCATGGATCACAGGTCCTTGGTTCAAATCTTACTCTACCTCAACTTTATTCCCATTTTTCTAATATTGAGTGATTTACAACTCGTTGGAAATGTATTTCAGTTTTAAGACACTCCTAGAAATTCTGTTTTTTTTTTAATATTACTATACTTTATTAAATGTGCGATAAAAGCTACAAAATAAAATGTTTGGTTAAACATACTTCCATAATAGTGGTGCTTTAACCTTCCTACAGGAATTTTCAGGCACGTAAATTTGATACAGTATTAATTTCACTAATTAAAATTGGTATATTTAGACCAAAAAGTTGTTTATTTTAAAACCAGTCAAAGGCGACATTAAAGTACTCCGGTGAAAAAGAAAAAAACAATGGCCATAGTAAAGTAGACATTGTTTTTGTTAAGGGAATAACTTGCTAAAGCTCTATTTAAGAGGCTTGTTATCAGGTGGGAAAGACATGATACGAAAAGATATTATAAAAACACACCACAAAACTCAGATCACTGTAATAATCTTGACTTTCCTTCTTGCAACTGGTGGGAGCGGAACCCGCGACGTCAGTTTCACAGTTAGTTGTCTAAAGCTAGGGTTTCCTAGGACAGCGGTGCCCGTATCTTAACGGCCGTACTGAACGGTGATGCGGTTGACAGCCGTCGTAACGGTGACTAAAGACTGTTTTCCTAGGAAAACGGCGTTATCAACACCATTTGACACCCTTTTCATAAGAAACCATTCTCTAGTCACCGTTACGACGGCTGTTCACCGCATCACCGTTCACTACGGCCGTTAAGATACGGGCACCGCTGTCCTAGGAAACACTAGCTTAACCCACTGCGTCATGACGCCAGTCAAAAATCGAAACACATAATGATTCTTATTAATGTTCTTGTGGTTTGAAACCCAAAAAAGTTAATTTTATACTGTTTTTTTTATTTTTTTATTTAACTTTTGTACATAATGTTATTTGTACATTGGCGGGCTTATTGTCAAATGTCAATTTCTTCAAACCAACCAATAAAATAAAAGTTTTATTTTTATAATTCAAGTTACAGAACATATTCAATAGAAAAAAAATATTAAAAAGCTAAAAGTATATAAAAATAGAAATAAGCGTATTTGTTTATAAATTACCTTAAATCAAAACTATTACTCAATGGGGAAAAGGAAAAAAAGAGGAAAGAGGAAAAAGGAAAGGAGGAGAGATTAAGGAAGAGAAAGGAGATGTTTTTTCAGACGTGATTTAAACAGAGATAATGTAGTAACATCTTTGATGGTAGGTGGGAGATGATTCCACAGTCGAGCCGCATGGACACTATATGAGTTAGAGAAGAAAGAGGAATTGTGGATGGGAATTAAAAGAGTGCCTTGAGAATTAGAACGAAGAGGTAAACCATGAACTGATAAGCGTTGGATTTTTTTACGCAGGTATATAGGAGCGTTAGGACTATGAAGTACATTGAACAGAAGTGAGAGGGAGTGGTAGTCTCTCCGCTGTCTAATTTTGAGCCATTTCAGTTGCCTACGATAATCAGAAATGTGGTCATATTTCCTAAGACCAAAAATGTACCTTATGCATGTATTCTGAAGTCGTTCAAGCTTATCGAGTTGCTCACAGCTTAAATCAGTCATGGAAACATCAGCGTTATCTAGAATGGGTAGTAGTAATGCTTGTACAAGGGTGCATTTAGTAATAATGGGTAAGAATTTTTGCAACCTTCTTAGTGAGTGTAGACTGAAAAATATTTTGCGGCTTAATTCATTAGTATAGAGGTGTTCATCCATTTGTACTCCTAGATTTTTACGGATTTCCTGTATTGAATATTGGTACCATTGACAATAAAATGATTCAGTGAAGGTATGTCTACCTTACTAAGCAATCTTTGACTACCTGCAAATATAATTTGTGTTTTAGATGGGTTTTTTAGTAAACCATACTCTTTTGTCCATGTTGACACGCAATTTGGTGTATTAAACATCGATTCTATTGCTTCGCTGGTGTTTTTAGGTCTGCAATGAAGATATAATTGTAAATCATCTTCATAGAGATGATATGAACAATTGAGACAATCTGCAATCGGATTAATAAACAGGGAAAATAGTAATGGTGATAAAACTCCACCTTGAGGTACTCCAGCGGCAATATCAACCCATTCCGATTGATGATCTGGTGTTTTGATGCACTGTTGTCTAGCTCGTAAATACGATCCGAATCATTTTATAACCGGTTGTGTCATATTTAGTGTTTTAAGTCTAACCAACAAAAGATCGAAATCCACAGAGTTGAAAGCGCTGCTGAAGTCGAGTAATGTTATCAAGGTTAGCATTTTGTTATTCATTGCGTATCTCATGTCATCTGTAACCTTGATTAAAGCGGTAGTTGTACTATGGCCCGCACAAAAACCTGATTGATTGGGATCAAGAAGATTATTTGACAATAGATAATTATTTAGCTGATTATATACAACTCGTTAAATGACTTTGGAAAAAATTGGAAGAATAGATATAGGTCTGTAATCTTTGACAGAAACTGGTAAAGAAATTTTGGGAAGTGATATAATGAATGCCTTTTTCCAAGCTTCAGAAAAATCTCCAGTATTTAAAGAAAAGTTTATAATGTGAGTAATAACAGGTAAGATAATTGGAAAAATAAAGTGTATCAATCTCATACTCAGCTGATCACTGCACATAGATTTGGTTTTTATAGAAAGTAAAATACGTTGAATATCAGTTTCTTGCACGGAAGAAAATAAAAACGGTGGATAATTGTAAGAAGGTGCCATATTTAAACGTCGGAGAGTGTTGGATTTAGTGCTGACATTCAGTATTAGTGGAGGTGTAGCAAAGTGAGTATTAAGATCGTCTAGCTTGACAGTTTCATTGAATTATTTCAAGGAATAGTTGAGGTATAATTATCATAATGTCATTGTTATTTCTGAAAATATTTCAAACGAGATGAGACAATGAAGTGAATTTTAAATTCGGACTAAGAATTAATGTTAGTGAACTGATAACGCTGGTATGTGTGTTACTGCTCTCCAGTAAAAATAATTTTTTTGACTTGTGCCGCTATCATTCCTGGAGTGCGATATATAGATTTGAATATGATTTGTTTGGTGTTTTAGCTAGACATCTCGTCGTTTTAGTTCGTTTTTGTCCAGCAGACTATTTTTAACCAAATTGAGTTAAGTGTACTGGTGTTCTGAAAAAGCCTATATTTATAAAATTCAAATTAAAAATATCATCATCATTCCCTTTTCATACCTTATAGAGCAAACGGCACTGCATTGGTACATTAATTGCAGCGTATCTTGATATTTTTTGTAAAATTAAGGTAAAGTGGTCAGTCTTACGCTTCAGGCTCCAGTCAAAGGACAATAGACTATGGTGTAAAAACACCCTTTTAAATAATATTTCATATCAACCATGTCAGGAATCAAACCTGAGTTCTCTTGCCTGGTTAGCAAATACGTTGACCATTGCACCACGAAGCTGACAATGAAAAATATATATTTAAAAATGGTTTAAGATGTTTTTTAACGAATTTCGTCAGAAGTTGTGGTCTTTATTTATGTTATATTTAGTAAAAAATCTTAAATGCTCTATTTCTGCCGATTTGCGTTTCTGTCGGTTGGACAAAAACAAATAGAAGCGACGATCTGTGTCCGGGCGAATCAAGAATACAGAAATAGAACCAGAATCCGAGACGAGTGCTTTTGGCTCAGTGGTAAAAATCCACAACTTGGAAATTAAGTAGTGATAGGTTAGCCTCGTAGTGCAGTCGATGGTAATGCTAGTAGGAAGAGCAATGTCTTTACTCAACCGTATCTCTTCGGATATTGACACCTTTCATATTAGTGAAAAAAAAATTCAGAGAGGATAGCCTTCTTTCTCTATAATTGCTGAGTATTTTTATTTTACCATTTTTGTATAATTAAATTTTAGTATTAATTTTTTTGTTTTATGTATGCCTTGAACTTTTTTGTAATGTACATAAACGTTTATAAAATAAATAAATAAATCAACAATTGGTACATTAACCTACCATGCTTGAAATCCCGGGTTCGATTCCTGGCAGGTCAACATGAAATATTTATTAAAAATGAGGTTTAAGACTACAATATTGCATTGCATCTGGGCTGGCGCACCTGCAGCGTAAGGCTTATTACCATACCTGTAACATATGATATACGCTGCATTTAGTGTACAAACAAAGTGCCCTATACACTTTCGAGTACAAGCAAAGGTGAGATTATTATATACGAGAAGAATCATTTTATAAAAAGCCGTGTAATTACCAAATATCAATTTGGTGGTCATATGACAGAAGAGACAATTTATCATTTGCAAAAATGTTCAGGAAAGCTGAAATAAGACTATAATTTAATCTTCAAACTAAAATATATTCTAATAATATTCTGAAAAAAATATAGACGATGATCTTTTCTGCCATTTAATTATCGAATTAAATATTTGGGCTACTAAATATATTTATTTTTAAGGTGTTTACAAAAGTTTATCTGAGAGCGCTTTTCCAACCTCTGTCACAACATGGATTAGCTCGTTGTTCTAGTAACAAAAGAACCCTCCTAAAACCCATTCACCGCTCTATTTTTTTTACCTTATTTTTCACAGTAATAGCTATTTGATTGTGAAATAATCTACCCACAAATACCCCATCTTTATTTATATCTTTTCGTGGAGTCTTTATTCAATAAAATGTACACATTATTACAATATTAATACATTATAAAGAAAACAAAGTATTAAAATATATTCTGTCCCGATAAACTATTCAATAATAGTGTCATCGGGTGTTCAGACATTAGTTCTAATTAATAATCAAATAAAAAGAGTACAGACGTAATACTGTATACATATAAAATAATATAATAATTCTTTGAATAATTTTTCTAAAAAATAGTTTAAAGAATTTTTTTTTTTTTTTTTAAAGTAAGAAAATAGAGTAAATTAATACAATTAAAATTAAAGAATAGCAATTTACTTGAATATATTTGAAATTTAAGGAAAAAAAATTGACACATATATAAATAGTGTGTGCTCATAAATTTTATCAAAACAAGATAAAAAATAAATCAAAGTAAATCGAAAATTTTATTTTATATCTAAAGAAAAAATAAAAACAATTAGAAAATTATAAGTACCTTTTAAAATTTACATCTAAAAAATGTAAATAAAATAAGAAAAGGTTAACCTAAAAAAATAACGAAAATGTATTCAATGAGAGATAAAAAAAATTGAAAAAAGATTGAATTTTCACAGTTTAAATATTTGAGGTTTTTCTTTTCCTTCTTCTTTCCTTCCCGCCCTCTCTCCAGTCTTCATATTACAGTGTCGATTTTTAGTTAATTCTTGTTTCAATTTTCGTATAAAATTATAGGATTCTGTATTAATACCCAGAATATGTCTATGTTCTTGTAATTTTCTCAAACTGAACGGTTTGGGTAGGAACGAAGAATTTGCCTTAAGGCAATATGCCCACCCGTATATAAAAGATATATGCATATAAAGTGTTAAATAAATAAATAAAATACACCAGAGGGCAAAAAGAAATGTAAAAGCTCAAAAATATTCTAAAGCTTTTAACGACTTTGAATACACAAATAACATCCGCTTTAGAATAAAGCCTCCCAACGCCAATACATTAAACATATTTTTTCTTCCTTAGTAACTTTCAATTCATGCCATTAATCTCTTAAACCTTCATTATCATTTATGTTTTCCTAATCATATTCCCAACAATAAAATTATCGTTCCTTCTGCTCCTTCGCCTAATGATTCCGTAAATTATTCCTTTTAATGCGTATTTCCTTTTATCCGTAATATTCTTTCAAAAACACTCGGGTCCTGATCAATTTATCTAAAATGATTTAAATACTTCGTAATGAGAAAATTAACCCAAACATAACAACCTGAATGTTACAATAAATAATAACTTATAACTTTTGTTTTTATTAAAGTAATCCATGTGTTTGAATTATAAACGTTAAATTATATTGAGGTTAGAGAAATATTGAAATGATAATGTTATTATTACTGGGAATTGAAAACGAATCCTCCTTGAATAAGAAAATCGTGTCTCACCCATTTTACTACGGTGGCTAAGATCATCAGCTCGTAATAATTTTATAATGACTTATTTTATAGTATTTATTGCTGTAAATTTTACCAATATAAATAAATGAATGGCCTTTAACATGTGGACAGTTATTTTTTTAAATTTTATTCATACATACTACAAAAAATATAATTATAACGTATTCTAAATTCTATGAAGCCAAGGGCCTTGTGTTGAGTTGGGATACAACAAAATGGAAAGTTGAAGCACACACATAAATAAATAATAGAAAAAAAAAAATATTTTAACATATATATATATATATATATATATTTCAAAGGGCATCTGGAAAACACGCCAAATAGTTTATAGGTCTATGCAATATCTCGCAGCAGTCTCCTGCAATGGTCTCTTCCTTAAGACAAAACCCAGACTTAAACTCTCTTTCTGAAAATAGCTTTCGTTTTGAATAACTTAATATGTTCATCTAGGACATTGAACACTCAGGGGCCACAAAAGATGAATTCCCTGAGCAAACGTCGTAGATGTTTTTGGAATTAAATCATTCAAATTATAAGAAAACTTTGTACGAGCATTCTGCTGCGATCTACTTCTATAGCCGCATGACCAGAAATGTGTCAATGACTCTTTAAAAAAAATGTTGGATGTCCAATACCTTCGTAAATTGGAACAATGTCTCAGATAGGAAAGTGGGGGGACATTGCAGTATAACTTTAAGTATTATTTTTGTACGTTTATTAGGGGGTTCATGATAGATGCAGTGCAACCTCCCCAGCCCACTATAAAATAGGTTGCCACTGACTGGACAAGAGCAAAATACACAGTTCTGAGAGTGCCAATGTTGAAGATGTTCTTAAGTGAGCAGAATACAATACAATAGATATGTCAATATTGTCTTGGGCCAGTTCCGTGAACAGCCTTGATTCCGTGAGACAATTCTGGGACAATACGAAAATTTGACCACAGTTTACCCGTTAGTAATTTTTAAAAAGGTCTGTCTTTATTTTCGGCAAAAAAATGTACCGGAGCGACACGTTCACGTCAATCTGTGAGTTTTCACAAGAAGTCAATGCGGCTGCTGACGGCCGTGCCTGGTTGTGGGGGTAATCATTGTTCCGCGGAGATAGCCTGCCCGTCGATTTCAGCGGCGATGTCTCGTGACAATTATTTGTCTTACAAATCGCTGTTCACACTTTGACAATAGTCGATTCTTAGGATAAAATAATAATATTTTGTCCTCGTGTAAACGGCTTTAAATAACCAATAGAATCTAACTCCTGGACGAGCATTTTCGACTCAATGTCTGCTCTCAGGTAAGTTTCCTGAACAAGGAAATCGAGTGGAGATTGCCGTTTTTTAAAAGTATTTGTCAACGGTTTTACCAAGAAAATCAACAAACGTAAATTTCAGTGCATTTATTTTATAATGGGCGTTATTCATAAACTTGGCATAAAGTTACGCCTAGTTTTAGTGGTAGAATACGAATGGAAATACCATCCTTATTATAGAGATAGAAAAAGGATGGTATTCCCATCATTATTTTACCACTTTGCCTAGGCGTAATTTTATGCCAAGTTTATGAGTAACGCTCATAATAAAATAACTGCTCCTGGATTTTCCCTAAGTTGATTTTTCTGTTAAAAGCGTTGACAAATAACTTTAAAAAACTTCAACCTCTACTCGATTTCTTTGTTCAGGAAACTTACTTGAGAGCAGATAATGAGTCGAAAATGCTCGTCCAGGAGTCTAGTTCTATTGGTTATTAAAAACCGTCTACACGTGGACAAAATATTGTTGTTTTATCCCAGAACTCGACTTTTCTCCAAGTGTGAACAGCGATTTGTAAGACAAATAAATATTTGGTTATAGGTATAGTATTAAATGAATTAATAATTCCTTATAATTATTTATAAAACATACATACGAGTATGTAAAATAACGCCTCCGTATCTATTGAAGAATACGGTGCATTCGAACGCTTAATAAGCCTATGTTAATATATTAGTGCCCGTCGGTGAACCAAGTAAACATTTTTTTTAAAAGTGTAACCCCGAAAATTGAATGATTTAAATGAAAACTTTTTTATAATTATCAACATGAAAATTACAAATATAATACGAAACTAAATGTTATGTAAAAAATAATCACGATTAATATAACGTGACCAGTTTTGGCTAAGTTAAGAAAAACAGAAATGCTGTTTTTTTTTTATAAAATGTAATCCTTCTACGTGGTTAATGTGTTTTGCCAAAAGGCTAACAGAGACCTTGTTGACGTAAGAAACCAAAGAGTTGTTGAAGGTGTGAGAAGTATGGAGTTTGGTATCTAAGGGTACTTCCGACACGGATATTGTCAGAACAAATATTAGCCTTAACCAACATAAGGATGGTCCGTAAGGGAGGTCTAGAATGGCTCTTGACAACCCTTTCATATATCAAGTGTGAAGGGTAGATGTGTCATAAAAAGTTTTTATAATATTGTTTGTAATAGAGGCAGCTAAGATTTAAGCGTATGTAGGTTGGTAGCGGAGCGTCATTACCAGCGGTATAAAAAAAATAGTAAGCTGTCGGTGTCCGTTTGCGTGAAATGGAATCAGAATTCTGGACGAGTATTTTTCACACGATGAGGTGAAAAATCTGTAAAAAGAAATCGAGTGGAGAAAAGTCTCATGGTGCGTGGTTGGCGTGTTTGCCTACCATGCTCGAGGTCTTTGGTTTGATAGCTGGTAAACAAAAATGCAATATTTGCAATATTCCTTTGTTCTTGGAGTGGCACCTAAAGTGTAAGTTGATCACCTAACCTTCTTGTAACACACGATCGAGATACACTGTATGCTTTTTACCAATACAGTGCAGTGAATTAGAGGTTGATTATAATATTTGGGAATAATTTACTAAATATATATTTTTTTTAATTCTGTTAAAACCAAATAATTAATATCGTCCATCAAACTGAGGCCGACTAAACTACTCATAAATGAGAAGTTTAACGTTTTTACCATTAGTTACTCCATTGACGTCGTAAAGTACGCAACTGTCGATTTAAATTCAATTATGCTGTGTTCTATCGTTTTTAAGTGTCAAAATACTGCTAGAATTAAAAGGGAATAGGGTGGGATCACATTTTATGTGTAAGTAGCGAATTCAAAAGTAATATTATTGAGAACTCGATTATTTTACCATCTGCCAGATTGTTTAATAAAACAAAGAAGACAAATTGTTTGTATTGCCAGGGTGGTTATTTTTTTTACCAAGCTTTCTATGAATAAACCCAAGTATAGTATTAATTAATATAAATAAACCCAAGTACGGTATTAATTTACTTATTAACTAAATAGTTTTTGTATAAAAAAATACGTTTGCCTAATAAAAGTACCTACCTGTTTTGTTTTTTTTATGGTCCAGTCAGAAAAATATTTGCCGTGGTAAACCATAACATAACAATACAAACAATTTTCTTATATTTGTGTTATGATAATAAATTGTTCGCAGTCTGGTAACATTAAGCGGCCACTTAACGCATGCGCGCAAGCGGGTGTCAGATTTTTGGATGCAGTGCGATGTTTGCTAAAATGACTCTACGCGCCTTCTAGTATATTATAATATTCTATGATTATAACCATAGAAGCTATAGCAATATGAGTCTTAGACTTCTTAAATCTTATGTTTCATTCATAACCAAAGTTTTTTATTTTAGCTACATATTATCAGGTTGTTAAAAAATGAAAAGTTAATAGCAATAAATATCTTACTGTTTTGTTAATTTATTTAATAAATTAAACAAAAAGCTGGTTAAATACATCGTAAAACCACAGGTTTTATTGGCATAAATACCAAAGTGTTTTGACAGGATTTTAGAATGGACGGACGAACTGAAATCCCGGCCAAATTAGATGACAATCTGCGGATTAAATACTGCGGAGTATGAGTAAAATCGATAGTAATTAGTTCAGTAATCTAATTAGACTCCAAACGCATGGCAGTTTGAAATCATGTGATAGTTAATAGAATGGGTATCACACTCACTGTTTCATTACAGCCTTAAGTGCCCCATTAGCTCTAGCAACAAGGAACGAAAATCCAAACAATGCCGCCATTAAGGGGAACTTACAAGGGAATCTAATAAAAAGCACCTTATTGAAACATTTATATCCTTTTTAAAGTTAACGGCTTATTAAATTTTTAATTAAATGAGGTCTAGTGGAAAGATGATGCCCTACACGGTATCTACACAACGAGGAATTCCACTGTTTTCTAATTTATTTATTTTCTATTAGCGTACTATTTAACTAAGCAAATATATATATATATATATTTTTGAGCGTTATTTAAAAAGATATGATTTCTTAAAGTTACATTTATCAACTACCGCGCCAAATGACTGTAGTGTGATCAGTGTGTCACTTTTCAGTAGTGACGTCATGAAACGGTTGGCGTTCTTACTTTCACTGACCTGACAAGAATCTATGGAATATTGCTTTGATTACTTCATTTAGTTGATCGTAATTTGTTCATTTCTATGTTATGGTTGTTTTTACGAACGTTTCGATTTAGAAAAAAATAGAAAATTGACATAATCTTTGGTTGAAATGTCAAATTATACAAATTATACTCTTTTTTTCTATGGTCAAAACGTTGCGGGGGCTTTAAAGCGGAAACCGGAAATACTACACGTAGATATAAGGAGCGACGTCATTATTTACGATTTAAAAATGAAGACTATTTTTAAATTTTTTATTTATTTTTGCGTGCGTTTTTGAGATATTTCATCCTATTTTAAATTTTTCAAATATTCACGTGTACACGAAAACATTTTTAAAATTTAATTCCGGGTTGGGCTGGAATTCCTCATTCTTTGTGGTGCACAATATTTAACATTAACTAAAATATTGCTTGCGCTTAAAAATAATACCATGACTGTTTTTTTTTAAATATTCCATCTTATTATTTATGTACTGAATAAAGTTCACGTGCTGCACATGCTTCAGGAAAACCTAAACCCTAGTTGCCTCTCCTTTAAACCTGCGGGATCACGCCGTCCTGGAAGGCCGTCAATGACGATCTTTAGACTTTATTCGGTGGAATTAAGGGGCGCTGGATTGACATGGGAAGAAGCGAAAGTGCTGGCTGGCGATAGGGTCTCCTGGAGGCCACTGGTGATGTCCACATGCTCCACTTAGGAGCGGATGTGGAAAAAAAGAAGAAGAAATAAAGTTTGTTAATGATAATAATAATTTTTACTTGTTTGCTTAAACTTAATTTTTGTTTGTGTACTAATGTGATTTTTGTATTGTTTTTTCTACTCCAAGTTCATATGATAATTAAGTCTTTTTATTTGTGAATTGTACACTAAAAATCACATACTTCCCACAAAGGAAAAAAATACTTATAATATGTTTACATGTTATACAGGGTGTTTATTAAACCCTGTCACATCCAAAACCACGATGATTAGTTTTAGCAAGAAGACATATTGGCACATTAAAATATTTTTTTAGAAATAGTAAAATTTAAAAAAATAAAATATCTGAAAAATCAAATGGTTGCTTACTTCTGCAGGGGAGTAACAAGGAAGGGGGAGGGGGGAGTCTAATACTGCACCGCGCTTCTCTCACTTCTCCCCTGCAGAAGTAAGCAACCATTTGTTTTTTTTAAATATTTTATTTTCTAAAAGCTTCTTTGTTCTAAATATTTTTTTAAATATGCTAATATGTCTTCTTGCCCATACTGATCATCGTAGTTTTGGGTGTGACAGGGTCTAAAGAACAGCCCGTATTGCAAGATTAACCCATTACAACTAAGATTGAAAACATTTTAAATAAGGAAGTATGGAAGTCTAGGCATAAGGATTATGACCTACCATTCTCTAGTATAAGTGGACACTTTACACACTCTGTAACATTTACCATTACGACTATGTTTGAACTGCCATATTTTTTCAATTCCTTGATTTGTTGAGTTTAGTGAAGGGAGCTAAAACTATCATTATCGTGAAAAAAATTATCTGATTATATTATTTCATACACTGGGCAACGCCTAAAAATAATTTCAAACTTTTCTTCTTCTGGTTTAATTTTCCAAAATCTTTTAAATGTTATCCATCTCTGCTGTAATGCCTTATGTTTAATGATACCCTTCGGAGTGAAATCTAATCTTTTGTGTACAAAGTTTTCCTAATATCGTATCATGTTTTTAGCATCAAGACTAAAGACATTCAGAAAGCAATCATTTGCATTATATACATTCTAATTGTTCAGCATATTTTTAGAAGAGTTGTTACTTCAATAATTTATAAATTTGGTTGATAATAATAAGCCATTTTCCAGCCATAATTGGGACGTTATAAGTGAAAATTTTAAACAAATATCGATAAAAAATATCAAGCATTCAAATGGTTATATACATATTATTATAAATAAATATTAACTCTGTCGTTCACATAAAAAAAAAATTGAGATCACAATGACTTAAGAACTGCTGTAATTTCAACCCTTCAAATATTCGTGTTAAGTGATTTTCAACATAAAAAATCACGGAATGAGTGCTATTTAATTTTTCACTTTCATCTAGTTTATTTTCTAATATTTGAAATATGTCGGATAAAAGACCTATTTTCAAATCGCGAAACAAATCCGATGTATGCAATTACAGACCAATATCATTAATATCCCCCATCCCTAAATTATTTTAATCTTTAATAACTCGTAAAACTACCTGACTATTTAAAAATGTACTGATTGAGGAACAGCACGGATTTAAAACTGCTAGATCAACCACCTAAAATTTGCTGGAATATTGACATACTATTACCAAAGCATTTGAGAGTGGTCAGCAAGTTGATGGTCTCTACATAGAATTTGTAAAGGCATTCGATAAAGTCAACTAATAAATTCTTATTGCTAAATTACCTGCTCTTGGATTAAGAGACCCGTTATGGTCATTCATAGAATCTTATCTATGTGGAAGACAACAAAAGGTTAGGATTAGGAACTGTTTATCAGCCAGTGTATCAACATCGATATGTTACATCAAGTGTACCCCAGGGTGCCCATCAGGCACCCCTTCTATTTAATTTGTTTATTAACGATGTAGCAAATGTATTCTCCTTTACTAGTTTTTGGCTCTTTGTGGATGACAATATATTTTTTTTAATAATTCAAAATACAAATGACTGTTTGCTGTTTCTGTCTGATATTGATTCTTTTGATATGTGGTGAAAAGCCAGCTACCAAGAATTAAATATTAAAAAATGTAAAATAATGTATTTTAATAGAATGAATAAATCTATTTTGTTTGATTACAAAATAGAAAATATTAATAAATGTGGTCGAGTTAAAGTAGATGATTGGCCTCGAGACGGGAGACTACACTTACGGAGAAATGAAGTCAATGTTTAAAATCTCAAGTCCACAAAAACTAAGAAATAACATTGACTTCATATTTATGTTTAATTTACTTAATGGCTTAATTAATGTACCATCGTTACTGGAACAAGTGGCATTCAGTTTTTCAATCCGCCGGTTGCGAAATATTAATGAGCTGTTTTTCAATCAACCCAGCACTAACTATGGCTTGCATGGTATTGTAAACTTGATACAAGATCTGGATTGTTTGGTGTAAGTCTTTATAGATTTTAAAAATCACTAAGATAGACCGAAGCTTGTCTTGAAGTAGTAATTTTTATTTTTTTGTGCTAGCTTTAATTTTATTTAGTTGTATACGTGCCTGTATTTATTATAAGAAATTGTATTCACCATTGTTAGAATGGACTACATAAGTTCGTCAAATAAATAAATAAAACGATTGACATATATTATAATGTTTGTGTGTTATTTGCCAACATACATTTTAATTTGAGGCATAAGTATTATGACGGAAATATTTTGACATGAGGCTCAATCGCGTGAGTATCCAATTCCAACGGAAATATGTCGGTCAACCGCTGCTAAACATCTCTGAATATTTCCACCCCTCGCGGAGGCTGTAGTCATGTAGGTGGTGGGATAGCTATTTTAGGGGTAGGCACATCCCCTTGGTCCATCGAAGTTTGTATTGCACAGGAAATAGTGGGATACTCCAGAGACTTTCTATAGTGGTTTCCATATTAAAGTTATATAATATATTTGATTGCGTAGGTAAGTATTGTTAATGTTATTTGTAGATATTTCATGGTAAAACACCACAGTCAATAAATTAGACAGAAAGTATAAATTATTTTTCTCTGTTCATTTTTCTATTTTTTTCTTTAGTACAATATTTGAGTTTGTCCAAATGTTTGTAGACAAAAGACTGGATTTCACCCCCTGGGGAGTCATTAAGATTAAAAAATTACAACAGGGATAGAGAATACCTTAAATAAGGGAATATGGCAGTCTAGGTATTTACAGGGCTTATGACCTGTCGTTGGCTGGTTTAAGTGGCCACTTTACACACTGTGTAACATTCACCATTTTGCCTATGTTTGAACGTCCATTCGAACATCGTTTCAGCTCTTTAACTTCACTAAAATCAACAAATGGAAGAATTGAAGAAATATGGATGTTCAAATATAGGAAAAATGGTGAATGTTACACAGTGTGTAAAGTGGCCACTTAAACCAGCCAACGAAAGGTCATAAGCCCTGTAAATGCCTAGACTTCCATATTCCCTTATTTAAGGTATTCTCCATCCCTGTTGTAATTTGTGAATGGTTTAGTGTAAAACAGCGGATTCCAACTTTAATGCTACTACGCCTCCCGGAAAAAAAAAACCTGCACCTCCCTGTAACTATTTTTTAAAATTTTTATAATAATAAAGACAGGTTTTAAATAATAAAAACTTTATTACAACAAATAAGTTGGAAATTTCATTCAACAGAATAATAAAAAGGTTATGCTTTAACATATACGTTCATGTATATTTATTTTGGGGATATAATTTAAAAAATTAACGTGAGGGTTGTTGTTGTTCATTGGCACAAAGCTTATCAAATCTGGAGAGGCGCTGATGAACCTGGCTCGATATTTGGTTTTCATTGCAGCCAGTGACAAATAGCCCGTTTTGCATAAATAAGACGTTACAAACGTTAGAAATATCTGCCTTTTTTTCAGTGCAAAGATTCATACTCTCCTTGAAGATTCATCCAAAATTATATAATTCTATAAATTTCTTTTTTTTTTAATTTGGCGCTTCCCAGGTTGGAAACCGCTGTTTTAAAGATTCTTAAATAATTTTGCATTTTATACATGTAATAGTATTAATTATAATGATCAGGATTTATTAACAAAAATTACAATTTCTTTATATACTACATACATACGTAGGTAATAAATTTATCTGGATTATGTCTAGTCTGCCTAACTAGGTACAAACTGTTTTATGGCAGACATTATTTTACAAAAATAAACAATTAAATGACTATCTGCTAGTTTATTTATTATATAGTTATACAATATAAATAGTTAATGTTAGAAAAAAAAACATTTGCTTTCTTAAACCAGTTTTCTAAGTTGGTAAGTAAGTACTCGTACATGAATGAAATGTACATTTATAAACATACGCAGAGTGGTAAATATTATACAGTGTGTAAAGTGGCCACATAAACGCCACGTTAAGATACATATATATATATATACCTCGCTCATTGGCTCGGTTATATCTTACGGAGTGCGTGTCTGGGGTCTAACCTTCCAGTCTCAGCTGGGTAAAATTTATGATTTTTAGATGTGACTGTTAAAGAGGATTGTACCAGATAGTATAATCTGTGAGACGAAACATATGGGCGAAGGTGTATATTTTAAATTATTTAATGTCCTGCCGGTAAAACAACTTGGTGACTACAAATTGATTGAAGATAACTTCGTTGATCCGGAATATAAAAAAAGAGTTTCCCACACTTACAACACTAAAAAACTAAGGGTTCCCTGATCGTTCCCCGAATTACAAATTACTTCGGAGGGCGAACATTAAATTGCGTTATTCCAAGGTTGTTCAATGATCTCCCACGAACCATCATGAACATGAAAGATATTTAAATAAAAAAAACTGAAGAAATATCTCTTAAGTACTTTATAGTGCCTGTTAATAATTACATTAAATAATATAAATAAAATAATGTAAATTAGACCTGTCATAAAAAAAATGTGTCACACCGAAAAGTCTTAAGACTTAGTGGGTAACAAATTGTTATACATATTTTAAAATATCAAATGAACGCTACTCTGCAGCACTGAAACTGACACCAGTCAAATAGGCCATAAGCCCTGTAAATGCCTAGACATCCATATTGCCTTATCTCTTTGTTGCTATAAACTTTAATATGATTTATCTTTGAACCGAATTTACCTCGTGCTGATATTACAAATATTTCACCAGTTTAGTTAGGGCATTGATAAAACTTTGAACCCATTTCCATAATAGGCAAAAAAGATGACCATTTAGGTCACACGTTCAAAGTAAAAGGGTAAAGAATAAGGTCTTTCTGGAAATCGGGAATCAGGGTATAGTGCCCTCAATATTCTTGGATGAAGAGAGGATTATGCTATCACGGAATTTTACACCCAGTAAGTCAACAAGTGGTTATATCCTTCCGTTAGTACATACAAACATACTTTCTGAACAGACAGATGCTATCAAACGTGACAATGTCTTCGTCATTTCTAAAATGTTAAAAATACCACACAACAAATGGTTCGATGATTTTATATTTAACTATTTTAATATATTTTCAAATATAAATTCATCAGTGAATGAAGTTCACTTTTTTTTTAATGGTTTTTATTTCTAAAAGGACTATCAAACCAATGTAATTTTTTTAGGAATTTTTATCTATCGTATTATATGCGCTATAATTTTTAAGCTACGTTTTGTATTTATGAAATTACTGCGCGTGAGTCGTGTCAAATTCTCTTCCGCTTTTTCTTGGTCGGTTCTTCCGATTGGTCGGTTGGATTACCTTTAACAGGAAATCTTTCAGTAATCTCTTATCATTGATTGAGTGATATGAACTAGTGACGTTGTTCAAAGTAGTTCGTTTTTTTTAAATATATTTTTTTTCCCACATTTTTAAGAACCTTTGCAGTACAATTTAATGCTCTAATTTTTATCGCGCGTAAGAAAACATTTTTGTATCCAATTCCCCTGGCTGAAATTTATCGTTGTCTGTTTGTGACGTAGAAAAAAGCTTATAAAACAAATAAAAAAATCTCCCTACAGAACCCATATGAGTGAACTGTATAAAAAATCACTCAAGTTTGACAAAAATACTTGACGAAAATTAAGACGGTAAAAATTGTAGGCTAAGTTTCTTTGATAAACATGCAGCACGGTGATAATAGTTACCAAAATCCCGATTTATAAAAATAAAGACAACAACACTACGACATTAAAAAAGCAAGGTCAAATGCAGGGCAACGAGAGCATCCACCCCTTTTCCGAAACTGTTTAAAAAGACTTGTGTCTTTCTTCAGTTTCGCATATCACTATCAATTTTAAAAAAAATAATTAAGCAAAAATTTTATATTTCTTTACAATCAAACCGTGGAAATAACAAAAAAAAGAAACTTTAAAAGCTTTCATCGTACCCTTCACTGCAGTATTGTCAATTTGTGATCAATAAAATACACATGGTCAGCACAATCACCCTTTTCTAATTTTCCAGTATGACAGTGAAGGAATACAGTGTAAGTTCCGAATTGAGACCGCGGCCGCACGCTCCAGATCCCGCCTCGGAAAGAGAGAAGAACGAAGTAATACAAACAAATCAAACAACGACACAAAATCCAAATACATATAAGAAACACTAGAATAATTTGCGTTATACAACATGCATTTAAGCAACAGAAGAAAAACAATATTTATCTATACAAAATCACAGAGGAACATCAAATTATCAAAACACCATTGGAAAAATCCTAACACAGATCCTAACATGATCCTTATCGAACTCAGGTGAAATTACTTCTCGTCATAATACTAAATCCCTCGCAAAAACCATTATCCTAATACCAACAGTAGAAACAATCCTATGCAAAGACCCTAATCGTCCAAACAATTTCTCAGACCTTAGAGCAGACGAAACGGGTCCTAGAGCATGGTCGGCGCGTGGTTCTCTTGAGTTAGTCTACTATTTAGATTTGTAATTTACCACTTCCCTTCTATGGGACAAGAACAACACAGACGGCCAAGAGTTCAGTTCAGACAGCCAATGCTAGTACCCAAGTATGTATCCTTTTATCAAATGCAGGACAGTAAAAAATACTGTACAAATAAATTTGAAAAAAAATGAATTACCCGACTCATCATTCCCTTTTCGCACCTAATGGTGCATATGAAACTGCATTGATATACCAACCGCAGCGTATCCTGATTATTTTTGTTAGATGAAGGTAAGGTAATCAGTCTCACGTTTCTGGTACCAGTCCAGGGATTATTAAATATTCTAGCGTTAAAACACATTTTCAAATTAATATTTCATGTCAATCATGTCGGGAATCGAACATGTGACCTTTTGCATGCTAGGAAAATGCGCAGACCACTACACCATGAGGCCAACAAATTTACCTGACTACTAAATAAAAATCAACAAATTTTATCACTATTACAAAATATGCACCATTATCAAAAACAATAATCGAATCGAGTTGTGGTCCTGTGGTTAGTGTTGCGAGCTCACGAATCAGAGGTCTGAGGTTCGAACCCCACTCTACCCCCACTTGATGTTCATTTTCTAATAGTGAGTCATTTACAACTTGTTAAAATTTTGCCCAAAATGGATATATTAAAGTTAAACAGAAGAGCGAAAATGTTTTTTTTTTATTTTAATAAAATAATGAAAAAGTGGGTTAATAGAGTGAATTGACAACATTTTTTAAATAACTGAAATAAATATTTACAAAGAAACGACCATTATATACATATTTTTAGCGGACATGTAAACATTTGCAATGCTCTCTGAATGTAAAATTATATTTTTTTGTCAGTAAATACTCTACTAGACATTCCACAGACGACGTTATTTCATGTAAACAATATTGTAATCAGGAAATAGCACGTAACAAAAACACAGTTGATCTCTCCTGAAGCGGGGTTATTTTCCCAACAGTATCGTTCGAAGGGATGAATTTCTCTCGATGAATAGAATATCAGTATCCAACATGTGATCGGGGCTTAAATAGGATATTTGACTTTCTCATGTATTTCGTCTGCCTTTAGGCTGATATTCTCCTCAAAGGGATCTTGATCATAATGCCTTCAGCCGTGAACGTGGTGCCATGGAAACTTAAATCTTATTCGCGTGACTTGTTTTATTCGAACTTATTGTTTTTGCGTTATGAATATTTTTACTCGATTCTCGCAGAAACAAATTTTCTGTTTTTATTTCGTAAGTAACAAGGTTAAGTGCTGGAGAAAATATAAGCGAAAAGGTGTTTTGATATAAAAATAAGTATTGGCGGAAACGTCGTATAACGAGAATACATATTTTTATTTTAATCAAAATTGATTTCGCGACGGTCTGTTTTTTAAATAATAAGTCTTATTACTAGTTAAATAACGTAATACTGAATGCACAATAAAAATTGCGTGATTAATAAATAAAATAATCATTCTTGTACAGACGAACGGTTTGGGTAGGTAGGAAAAAATTGCCTTAAGGAAATATGCCCACCCTCATATATATATACGAGAGAACCCTTTTAATACCCTGTCATCGCTCTTATTTTTTTGCCTCCTCTTTCACAGTAGTAGCCGCTCGATTGTGGAATAATCTACCCACTAATGTTAGAGACGCCCCTTCTTTATTTACATTTAAGTCGAGATTGAAATGTCACTATCTAAATATTTAAATTGTTTCTTTATCCTTCTTCTTTCCTTCCCATTCCCTCTCCTCTCTTCATAGTAAAGTGTTATTTTTTTTTATACATATATTTATTTTTGTTAATCTTTGCCTTTAATTTTTGTATAAAATTGTAAGATTCAATATGTCCATGTATTTATAATTTTCTCAAACTGAACGGTTTGGGTAGGTAGGAAGAAATTGCCTTAAGGCAATATGCCCGCCCTTATATGTATATTTATTGTATATGTATATAAAGTGTCAATAAATAAATAAATATATATATATACATATATTCTCATGCTGATAAAGAGTCAATGTTAAATATTTCTAGACTACAAAAACGTAGAACTATAACGTAGAATATTGATTACATATATATGTTAGGCATACTAAATGGTATAATCGATGTTTTATTATTACTGGGACAAGTATAATTCAATATTCCGACTCGTAGGTTGAGAAACAATGAAGTACTGTTCATCGATCAGCATAGAATAAACTATGCCATTAATTCTCCAATGACCCGTCTTTGCCGTATTTTTAACTCAAGACAAGATCTGGACTTTTTTGGTTTAAGTTTACAACGATTTAAACGAGCACTAAATAAATAGTCCAGATCTTGTCTCGATGTCCCTTTTGTTTGTCAATGCTTCTTTTTTTATTGTTTTAAATAAATATTTAAACCTATTTATTTAAAACATACTATTCTTTTATTTAAATATTTAAACCCTATAAATTGCATACATGGACAATGTCCGTTAATAAATAAATAAATAAACTTTTAAGTTAAAATTAAAATTCTTTGTTTTTAACCACTTATTTTATAAGTGGTTAAAACAAAGTTATTTTATTATATTGAAAAACCACAAAGTTAGTGCTTTAAATATAAAGCTACTATTTTTAAAAGTTTTGAATTTCTGAAAAAACTGCGCGTGTGACGTCAGAGGTTCTTTTCCGTTAATTCTCATTCAGTTCTTCTCATTGGTCCATCCATCGCAATCAAACCATAGATCTTCCATAGCTCTCATATCATAGGTTGATTCATATAAACCAGTGACGTCATTCAAAGTAGTTTGTTTTTAATTTTTTTCGTACATTTTTAGAAAAATATGCCAAACAATTTAATGCTCCAATTTTTACCGCGCGCAAGAAAACTGTATCAAATTTCCCGTAGGGCTGAAGTTCCTCGTTGGAGTAGGTCATTGACAGGCGCCGTGGCACAATCGGTAAGACGGATAACTGTGAGACTGGTGTCGCGGGTTTGATTCCCGCCAGTTGCAAGAAAAAGATCCAAGAAATATTTTTTTCTCAATTGGTCTGAGTGTTGTGGTGTATTTTTCATTACCTCATTTCATATCCCCTCTATCCCACCTGCTGACAAGCCTCCAATTAGAGGCATAGCGGGTTATTCCTTTTGAAAAAAAAACTGTAAATTTTACCCAATAAGTTGGAAATGTTTATGGTTATTGTAGTTTCATAATCAAAACGTCTTGTGTTTTCAGCGAAGTGTTGGCAAATCAAATTCGGACAGCTGAAGCCTTTTGCGTCCGCCTGAATGATTGGTCGGCGGAGGATTGATTTATGAGCCCGTCCCGAGAGATTATTCTGTAGGCAATCACAGAAAGTGTTGCTTGATGGACCCGCAAATTCGTTTCAATTAATTGCCTCACCTCCCGCGGGCCTAATGAAACTTTTCTTGCGAAATGAGCCGAGCCTCGACCAGAACCCGCATAATCATTCATCATCTCCGAAGATCCCGGACCGAGCACAAAAGAACCTTCGCTTATGTTTAATTTCGCGAAATAATAATTTATATAACGCGGGAATAATTATTGTTGTCCATTTGATAGGATTTCTTTGTGCTCTGTATCGTGGGCATATGGATAAAATGTATTATGTGCATAAAGCGATACTGTACACATTATGTGTTATATAATATCATCATTCATTTATTTTATTTATTTAACACTTTATATACATATATGCACATTTAAAAGGGCGAGCATATTGCCTTAAGGCAATTTCTTCCTACCTACCAAAACCGTTTAGTTTGAGAAAATTTCAAATACATGGACATATTGAATCTTACAATTTCATTCAAAAATTAAAAACAAAGATTAACAAAATAAAAATATACAAAAGAATTATCACGATACTTTGAAGAGAGTAGACGGGATGGGAAGGAAAGAAGAAGGTTAAAGGAACAATTTAAATGTTTATATAATGACATTTCAATCTCAACTTAAATGTAAATAATCATCATCATCATTCCCTTTCCGCACCTAATGGTGCATAGGCCTTTGCATTGGTAACCAATCGCAGCGTATCTTTATCATTTTTGTTGCATGAAGTTTAGATGATCAGTCTTACGCTTCAGGTACCAGTCCAGATACCATTGAAATATTGTAGTGTAAAAACATTATTTTAAATAAATATACTGAAACTAAATACTGGGTAAAACGCAAATTAATGTTCAAACATTCGAGAAGGACGTAGTTTTATTAAAATACGACCACGTATTTTTTATGCAACGTTTTACTACTACTTCTATTTATACCATCTCTCCATGTCCCCGTGGGGGTGAACAGAGAGTATTATTTACATATTTTACAGAAACAAACAGACAACAATGATATAATAACAAAAAAAGATACTGTTTAAAGACATACCAGCGAAGTAACGAAATAAAAATCATACATATTAAATTATGGTAAACAAAAGGGTGTATTTGTGAGTATTTGTATGAAAGTAAGTGAAGATATGTGTTTGTGTGTATTTGTGTGAGAGTAAGTGTTCAGGTGTGTGTAAGCGTAAGCATCATTATATAGCAAGTGGGAGCGTATCGCATCCAGAAATAATGAGTATTTATTTATCCAAAAATAAATTAAGGGGCATGTTAAATAGATCAATAGATAAAAAAAGCATTTTAGTTTGAGCAAGAACGATAGAGGAAAGAGTGTTGTGCATAGTTAGTGCTACAGACTGGCAGATGGAATAAATACTTATTTCTTGTGACGCGAAAGGGGACATGAAGATTAATTTTGGAGAGTAGGTTAAAAGAGTCTACTTTATTATTTAATAATTTATATAAATAGCATAATTCAGATATAGTGCGTCTATTTTTAAGGGTAAAAACTCCATTTTATTAAGCAGATTGGCTGTAAGTGCAAAGCGATTTATTGTTTTTATTTTTTGAAAGAAAATTTTGCGTTCTTATAATTTACGCAAATATTTAATTTTTAGGGCCATTTTCAACGAATGGTAAATAACTTACTATTAGAAAATGGAAATCAAGTTGGGGTAGAGTGGAATTCGAACCACGGACCTTTGATCCGTGAGTCCAAGACACTAGCCGCGGGACCACAACCCAATATAAAAAAAACATTTGTACATTTTCAATCCTTTCAATGTTCGTAATGTATGGACCGCCACATACGTCTATCCTGGCACACATTCCTATCTTCTTCCACATTCACAAACTTTGTCATACATACCCTTCAGTTCTGCCTGCTTTTGAAATGCCACGTCTTTCTTGGTCGTCCTCGTCCCACGTTGCCGTTCATTCTCGCCATGTAAATCTGTTTTATCATATTTTTGACATCCATTTGATCTACATGACAAAATTATTTCAGAGAACCTTTCTTAATCTTATCAATTATACACTCAGGTTTTCATTCTCGCATGATTTCATTATTCATATCCCTGTTATTGATTTATTTAAAAAACGCCCAGAGGGATCTTACAATGTACAGTTTAAAAAAATTAAGCATTATTGAAAATAACATAAAATAAAATCATAACATTTACACTAAACATGAAAGCAATTTTTAAAAAAAGAAAGAAAGGGGAACTAAAGTGAAGATGAGTAGAAAAACACAAAAAAGAGGAAAATTGAAGAGATGGTCATTCGACGGATAGGATAGCTAATTTGATTGCAGCAGGAGTGGTGTGGAGCAAGTCCAACAGATCAGCATAATTATTAGTAGTTCTGTGGATGAGAGCCAGGGGGGAATGGTGGACGAAGTATGTCATATTGTATTCACACTGGAACATGTGTTGGAGTCTGGTAGTCCGTTTGAGTACACAGTTTATCAGCGATAGTAGTTTTGAGGAATCTATTAGGATTCATATCATTTTGTGCATTAGAGTGAGGCCAGCAATGGTCCTTCTGGTGGAGAGCAATGGTAACCTCAACTTAAACATCAAAGTTTGGCAGGAAATTTCATCTACAGGTTTACATCGATTTCACACACATTCTTCTTAGAGACAGCATTTTGACCGCGCTCACTCTGCTGTCATCCTTCTTCTGCCAGTTCCATGTATTTCCATATAGTTCCAATGTATTTGTGGTACAAAAAGCGCCATTTTCTTAAATCAATATTATTTCATGTTGACCTAACCTAGAGTTAATTTTAGGACCTCCAGCATGGTAGGCGAACGCATTAAACATTGTACTACGAGGCGAACATATCAATGTCTTTATTCATGATTGTCACTTGACTGTAGCCATGGAGTCAAAAACGCTCTTTAGTATTCTGGTTCTATTTCATAGACACAACTGTGTTATTCATCCACTTGGATAAAGAGAAAATGTTGTATATAATTCTTTATTTCATTATAACAACAATGTAGTTATAAATAAGTGAAAATTAGAATGGGTAGATTGAAAATATCTGTTTCTGAATATAACTTACTGTTTCAATTTTAAAATTTCCGAAAATGCATTGGTCGAAGACTTATCAGATGAAATATAGAATTGACTGGTTTCTGCCCAAATGGAGCGATTACTTTTAGGGACCCTTCTCACGTTCTCAGAACCGGACCGCTGACCCGCAGGACATAAGGGCGGAATAACAGATTCAACCACTCCCCTAAATGCAAGGCAAGTAATGTACTACAATTCAACGAGTTACTTTTATAACGCGTGCATTGCATGTTTTGAGAATATATTTTATCTTTATTTTTCACAACTCTAAATTACTCTAAAATCAACATATTCAAACATTCATTAAATTTCAAAAATTTTATTTTAGAATAAACTCAAAAAAATTATAAGGACTTTTATTTGAGCATATAACATTTATAGGTGCATGTGCATTTATACATTTCCATATAATATATTACATGTGTAAATTAATATTTTTCAAGTTGATGTTTAAAAAGATTTTCCTTTTTGTTTTTCTTAATTCTTTAAAATTATTTATGTTTCAAGTATGTCATATATCTAGAACTAAAAAAAGATCCAAATTAATTGACAAGTATGTGTATTGTAAAAAAATAAATAGTATAGGTACATGAATTATTTAGATTTTTTTTAGTTCTAGAGTACTAGAAGTAGTTCTTTATATTTGCTCAAATATTAAAATTTTCAGACCATTTCCTTAAATTCGTAAATAACGTGTGCTGAAAAATGGAAATTAAGTAGTTATAGAGTAGGATTTGAACCTCGAACCTTTAGGCCGTGAGTCCCAACACTACCACAGGACCAAAACCCGGTTAGATAAACATAATTTATTATTTATTTATTCATACTTTATTAAGTTAGTACATAACATCTTAAAAACGAATATAAACTTTTAATAATATTATAATTTTTTTATAAAAATTTCTCAATAACATATTTTTTCTTATTAATTTTAAATATTTCAATTTTTTCTATATTCTTTATTTCTTCAGGTAACTCTTTGTACAGCTTCAATCCCTTGTACAATGAGTTTTGAGATTCTGTTTTTTTCCTCATTGGTAATCTTATCTTATTTTTACCCCTTGTTTCATACGTATGACATTGTTGGTTAAATTTTATTATTGTTTTTATTTTATTCATCCCCTTAATTATTTTATGTATAAAAATTGCCACATTATATTTAATTTGTTGCTTTACTGTGAGCAAGCCAATTTCTTTGTGCATTCTTTCTAAATTAGAATATATATTTCTTTTGAAGTATAATCCTCATTGCCTTATTTTGAAGAATTTGTATATTTTAAATTTCTCCTTCAATACATAAAAAAAGAATGGAAGAATAGTAATTTATTTGTGGACATATTATTGTTTTATATATAAGAACAATACTTTTTAAATCTATTACATTTCGTAATCTTTCCATAAATGATTTTTTTTAAATTTTTTTTTGTTACATATTGAGTTGATAAGTCAGTGTGAGATTAAAGGAGCCCCAACAATCAGTATTTTCTGGCCTCGTGATGTTTCTCGATAAAATAGTGCTGTTTGATATTTTTAACAGCTAGTTGATACACGAACTTTCTTAGTTTCTTTGCGGTAATAATGAAAGATACTTATTGATTGTTAAATACAGTTTTTTTTTAAACAATTGATTACATAACCTTAAAATCTAACAGTTAGAGCTTGTATAGTGACCATCAGTTAGTATAAAGCTGCAAAATTAGGTAAAATAAGTTGAAATTTGTAAAAACACATTAAGTATCGCTGCGCCTACGAACGTTCACTCATCGCCACTGTGATTACGTCACTGATGTGAGGTCCAAAATGAAACGCTGTGATGTATTTCGAGCTACTCTGCAGATTTCGGTTTTACCGTGGGGTCCCATCTTCTCTACCCCACCATGCCCCACCTTCCCCTATTCTTATATATTTCATTATTAAGCATGTTTATTTTTTTAAGAAATGGAGAACGCTTTTACAGTTGGTATAAATTTATTACCATTATGCCAGTAGGAAAGTAAACGACTATTCAAATCAATCGGAGACTTTTGACATACGTAAGTGAAAATATAATGTCTTTATTGTATTTTTAATAATGTAATTAATATTGACTACGGTACTGGTATCAAAAAAATTAATTGAATGTGTGGTACGATTTTTATACCACTGCGCTGCAAAGAGTTAAGAGAGATCGTATTGTATTATTTTCAAAACCTTTAACGGAATTTGCTTCTGTCATCGAAGAACAAATAACCCAACATCATATAGTCATTTTCGCAAAAGCACATTTCAGAAAAAGCTTTGATAAGAAAAAAAATGTTAGAATCATGTATTTTTATTTTCATACTAGCTGATTAGCTGATAATTAGTGCAGAGCAGATATTATGATGATAATGATAATGATGATGTTTGGTGATGTCCTGAAAGAACATGGTCACCGTAAATATTTACAAATATTCTGTGTGCTCCAATTAAAGATTTGAAAAAAAAAATGCATTAAAGTTTCCTGTCAATATTTTTCTAAGCACGAAATTCGACACGTTTAACGCTATGTTTTTGACACTTCGGCGGAATAAAAATATATCTATGATATGTCCTTTTAAGCCACGGTGGAGCTTAACGATAAAGTTGGCTGTAATTTAGGCCAATGTAAAAAGGCTAAGATAAGACCAGTCAAACTTATCAAATTCCCATTAATATCTTGATGATTTCATAATGTCCAAAGACTTAAAATAAAACACAAAACGAAACAACATACTTTGAAATCAAATAAACCTATTGTTGATAATTATTTCTTTATCAACTTCTTTGAAAAAACGTCAGAAATTCTGTAAAAATCGAGGAATATTCGTTTAGATTATTATTTATATGAAAAATAATGCGATTGATGTGAAAATTGTCAAGGAAAAACAAAGTCAAAAGAGTGCCGCTGAAATAAATGACGAAAGAGAATGAATAAGAAAGACGAGGAGGAAATTTCTGGAAAAAATGTCGAGACTCCTTGTGATATGATAATGAATAATGAACTCAAAGTATGGAGACGGTGTAAAGAAAAAATATCATGTCATTACTAACGCTGGCAGAGAAAACAGATGATTTTTTCTTATTATTAAATCTGTACGCACATTTTCTTGAGTAACTTTATAAACATGGTTTCCTTATTTAATAACGAATACTTTACAAAGCATGTTTTTCAAGATAAGGTTTTGAATGATAATTACATTTATTGAAATTAAAAAGCTTTGTGTTCACTTAGAGTAGATATTGTATTTTCATTAACTTTTTTAAGCAGCCTTCTTTATTTACGTATATTATTTAACGAAATCTATTCATTTTTCGGAACCCATGTACATTTTATGATTTGTCGCCTGTAATTTCTTTCAAACGATTGCCACTTTTTTTAGATTTAATGTATTTCAGATTTTTGGTAAAAATCCGCGTTGTGTGAAAATGTACTACATCTTTAAAAAGAAATAACACATACATTTTAATTTGTTCCTTTTAAATAAAATATCAAACATTATAATCAAAATTATAATAACATTTATATTATCATAATTTAAAAATATGCTTAAGTACATATGTACAAAAAAAGTTTTTAAGTGAATTATTAATATCAATGTACAATAAATAGAAAAAAACCCAATTATGATAGAAATATTACAAAAGTACGTATTCTATGATGTGATTTAAAAGATTCAAATTCAACCTCTAGCATATTTGAAAAAAAGTATTAAAATGGCATAAATAAAGCTATAGAACATTTGCCATCAAGCTTGAATATTTTATTTTTACTAAAAACAATATTAATTTTAGGCAACGCGTCCCGTTGGTTCACGGACGTTAAATAACGGTAGTAAAAAAAACATTTTTTAAAATATTTTTCAAATTAAAAAATATAGTTAAAAAATGTACACAGTGCCTAGCGAAAAGCGTTTACACAAAAAACCGGTCTATTGATTTATTTTATACTTTAATCTAACACATTCTAAATTATAATAATACGTAATATAAAATTGAGTTAGACGAAAGTTTACATTTTGACAAATCAAATTAGTTTAGCGGTTGAGTTGCACCTATAAAACAGATTTAATATTTTTAGTTTGAATTACATACACGACTTACAACGACTTGGTTGAAACATTTGAATAAAAAATCAAAAATACGAAACCTTTTTCAATACTTTAGTTTGTTTTGTGTATCGTAATACGAAGCGAAATGAAAGTGCTGCCCAAGTATGGAAATATGCTTACAGAAAGAATTGTGTCTCGTGTTCAGGTGGGGGTTGTAAAATGTTTTCATATGTCCGGATTATAGGGTTTTGTTTCCACGCTATCTGGAACAAAATGATTTTGAATTTTTGCTGTGTAAGCTAAGGATAAATATTGCTGATGTGTTATTCAACAGGCATTTTTGAAAAATTGAAGAAGTATTAACAATTATATCTATTAATTTGTGAAACGATTTTATAATGTAAATGCATAATAAGTAAAATTTACCTTAAAAAATTAGAAAGAAATATTTTTATCTCCAATTTTGGAACCACTATCAGAGAAATCTGTCTCGTCTTGTTGTATGGCAGTACTGGTTAAAATGGTGTTATTTTTGTTAAATTTCATCGTATTTGCTTTGATATTTATATTGTATTTTAATATTTGTGTTTAAAATAAGATGGAATAATTATAAAATTACGAAAAAAATATTACACCTAAATTTATAATATAAAAGAATAAAACAAAGAAAGATCTCACTTGGGGATAAAAATATGCCAGTTGTCACAAAGAACCTGCTTGAATTTTATTTAAAACTAGCGGACCCAACAGAAGTCCTGCCCGAACGTATTAAAGTATTTTTTTTTTCCAAAACTTAAAATTGTTAATATTCAAATATTGAATTTAAGTAGGTACCTAGGTACTTATGGTTGAATTCCAAAACAAAATATAAATATTTTTTCAAATACCGCATTCTTTTGGCCAACATCAAACTCCGGTCTTCTCACCAACAGAGGGGTGTACTTATGTAGAAAATACGATTTTTTTTAATGTTTTGAATTTAATATTATTTTAGTATTACCAAAAATCTAGAAAAAAGAAATAAATAGGTAGAAATTATAAGGAATTTAAGGAAAGAATCTGATTGTGATCCACAAAAAACCAATGCTGTTTGTAAACATTCAAAAACAAACCTTTATACACAATAAAAAAACATCTGTCCATTTTTTTGTAAATGCATTCTCCTCAAATACAACCTTGGTAGATCGCTGAATAAAACATTTATTCATCTTACTTCTTTTTTACATTTTAGATTGAAAATTTAAATATCTACGAACACGCACAGATAAAAGATCTATATTTCTCTGAAAACCGCACGTAAATCAGTTAAACCGTTTAGAAGGAGTTCAGTGACATCACACGTACAGAAGAATTAAATGTATAAAGATGATGTGAATAACTTTATTTTATACGTTTTTTCAAAATTATTTTTTTTAAATAACCAACAACATTCATTTAAATAATTGAATAAAGTACTATAAATTAGTTATTTGTTTAATTTGTATTGTTTCTGAGAATATTATTGTTTATTTTTTCTGTTACAATCTGATATTTGCTTGATTTAAATAATACCTGTATTCATAATTTGACAAAATATGTAAACGCATTTCTAAATATAAATGAAAGGTTTTATTGCTTATGCCTTCTACAATAATTTTATATATTTGCTGGATACATTCAAAATTTATAAATTATTTCGAGTTTTAATTTTTTTTGTTCTATTTAGTTAATTCGGCTTCTAAAAGTAACTTTTAAACGTAATGTGTACATAAATATTTTATAAAAAACTTAACTGATTGGCTTAAAATGTCATTTAGTAAGAATTTTAGTAATTTTTTTGCCATATAAATAACAAACATAATTTGAACAAATGTACTTGCTGTATTGTATGCCAACAAAATAAATGATAGTGGTATAAAATATCCGAAAATAGAACTTTTTAAATTAACTTTTCTATGGTGATTGCTAAAAAGGATATTGGGACCATAAAAATATACAGATCACTTTTTCGCTTGCAAAAGAAACAAGGAGAATCAGTTAATCAATTTACTTTAAAATGGAGGTCTGTTTTTGGTAAGCGAGTATGTCAGATTCTCTACTTGTTTTATTGCAAACGTGCACTTGTTGGGTTTTTATTTAAAAAAATACTTCTAGAATATTACCCCCAAAAAAATTTAATGGAAATCTTTATCTTGCCCATAATTGTCATTCTAGACAATTATGATGATATTTGTATTTTGTAACTTTATGGAATCCTGCGGAAAACTGTTAAAGCAGTTTTAAACAATGCAGTTTAAAAAAATAATGTATTACGATTATTTATAAAAATGTTAACCAATGTATGGCAAATATCGCTACACTCGGGTTCAAAGTTCGAGTCTCGGACTTTTGATTTGTGAGTTTATGACACTACCGCAGGTCCATAAGGACCAGTTGAATCACAAAAAATTGATAGAAAAAAGTTAGATAATTATTGCGTTCTTGTTATTATATATTTCAAACCAATTGTTTTCGTCAATTACCTATAAGAATATCGAGGCTTTTAAAAAGTTTTGTAATCATTTCGGCGAATTGATCATGTCCAATCAAATTAATCCCAGTCAGTGAAGAATTCACTTCCCTCTTTTCTCAATCTAATGAAGTACATACTTCTGGATTACTTTCTTTCCACACATAGATGATAAGGCTAGCAGATTACAGAGAGCTCCTTCGGGCAGCTTTTCTCGTTTGACAACGAGCCAATTTTCCGTGTATGTGGGCACTGCCAAGGAGACTTATGTCCTCAGATGCGGTGTGCGGTATGTGGTGGGCAAGCTGTATAATGTGTTTACACAGACTACGAAATTAATGGCTCAGTATCAGGCATAGAAGAAACATTCACATTATATCACTTCTTCACAATCCTTTAAATAATCCTACTTCGCCTGTTAATCTGAAAGAGCTCATCCAACCTCTTTCACAACACGGACTATCTCTTCGTTCTAGTAACGAGAGAACCCTTTTAATACCCTGTCATCGCTCTAATTTTCTTGCCTCCTCTTTCACAGTAGTAGCAGCCCGATTGTGGAATAATCTACCTACTAATGTTAGAGATGCCCGTTCTTTATTTACATTTTAGTAAATATTAAAATGTCACAATCTAAATATTTAAATTGTTCCTTTATCCTTTTTCTTTACTTTCTCCCCTCTCCTTTCTTCATAGTATAGTGTTAATTTTTTTTTATTTATTTTTTATTTTGTTAATCTTTGTTTTTAATTTTTGTATACAATTGTTAGATTCAATATGTCCATGTATTTATAATTTTCTCAAACTGAACGGTTTGGGTGGATAGAAAAAAATTGCATTAAGGCAATATGCCCGCCCTTATATGTATGTATATATTGTATATGTGTATAAAGTGTCAAATAAATAAATATGGACATTTACATACCTATTATAATTTTAACTAAATACAATAATTGATATCAACCAGGATTTGTAGACGGTACCACCTGTTTCATGTACCAATAAGTAAAACATCATATGTTAATAATGCTTTTTTTCGTAGGACTTTTTCAATGTACAATACAAAATTTAAAAATATAGATTTTACAAACATCACTCTGTCAGATTTAAAATTTACACTAAAAATGTATTATGTAACTTAGTAGACATTATAATAATAAATATGTACATCTCCCCCCCCCCTCCTTATCCTCTCTTCAAGCATTTTTGTCCTTATCCCGCCCAATTTACAGTAACTTAATGTTCTTAAAATTAATATTTAAAAAATCTTTGATTATTGAGTACTTGAAAATAACATTTTTATATGTATAAATTGTATGTATTTATTTGATATGAAATATATATTTTCTTTACTAACTTTGTATAATATGTGGAAATCTGTTATTAGTTCTGAGTTTATACACTATATCTGTTTGTTTACTAAAAATATGTATGTAGAACTGTTGATTTCCCTAATAAAATAAAATAAAATAAATAATAAACATTCGATTGGGTTCATCATATACGAGTATATATTCAAGCAAAGCTCGTTTGTTATAAATCTACCTTTTTTATGAAAAAATATTTATACACTATTTTATACAAACGAATTATTAGTGTTATAAATATAATATTGTAAATAAGCTCATATGCCTTATATTTGGGTTAATCATAAAAACGCAAATATTAGTTGTTTATAAAAAAAAGTGTGTATTATCTCACATTCTTCATGCAACTAATTTTGACCTCAACTCAACAATTATTTTCCGAGACTTTTAAACTTAAGTTTTGTTGGGGAAATTTTATTTTTATTTGCACAATGCTACACAATTAATTA
The DNA here is from genome assembly GCF_059751315.1 of Micrasema longulum. Classification (NCBI taxonomy): domain Eukaryota; kingdom Metazoa; phylum Arthropoda; class Insecta; order Trichoptera; family Brachycentridae; genus Micrasema; species Micrasema longulum. The sequence goes on from NW_028279660.1 coordinate 135,147, forward strand.
ACACATCAAACGGAAATATTAAAAAAAATAAAACTCGTATCTCAAATGAACCCCAGAAATTTGACACACTTTGCCCTAGATATATTTTTGAAAGAATGCGCCGTTAAGGTGAATGAAGTACGTACCACCAAAAGTTTGAGGAAAAAAATATATTTTCGCTTCGCCTACTGAAATCCTTACACACATTTGAACCGCGCCCGTTTTTGTTGAGTATTTTATAAGAATAGTTTACGTTTCTAGTTTTGGAAAAATGTTTTTGATACCCTGTGTTTTCTTTTGCAGACATGACGATTCAAATATTTTCAATTTTGTGAAATGATTGATAAAAAAATATTATACACCGCAGTGTTTTTTTTATAGACGTGACATTTGTAAGCCTGTTTTGAGTGATTGCCTCGATTGTTTTGTGAGATTGCTATTGCTTGACCTTTTATTGCCAACCATATTTTCTGTAAAAATATACAAATAAGCCATCTACTTTTAGACAGCAAAATATTGAGAAAAAAACAATTTAAATATTAATAACACTCAACCTTTAATTCTACCAAAATAAGATGTTCTTCGATTTAAAAAAGATGTTTTTGTAACTCATTTCATTCTCAAAATCGTCAGTGATTTTATTTTGAACTTTTAGATGACAATTTGTCTAATAAATCAATAAAAATCAATAAAATAATCTTGAACATCCGAAGCCAAAATCTGCTAACACTTGAAATTGAAATAAACACACAAGGTGATTTCCAAATACGCTGTGATTCCCATATTTCTTTTATGAGAAAATGTCATCTGGCGGCTGTCAAACCAATCATTTTATGAAATAATGAATCTCGGAAGATTTAAGGTTGATTGAAAGTTGGTTAACGTATAAATAAATAACAACTCTTTTAAAGTTACAACTGTTTATAGACTCAGTAATCCTTTAGAGTACTTACTCTATTTTTTATGCCACAAAATACGCTCTAAATATTTCGTTAATGGCTTGACGAGGCATAAATGCTTTCGCGAGATATCTCGTTCTCTCAAATTTAATTACGTGGACGAATGAAAAGTACCAATACAAACAAATGCTTATTTATCGATAAATCTCCTGTCATGTTAAAACTTCAGTTTCGTGATCTATTGTTTCTTTGCTTTTTTGAGTATAATAATGATAAACTTTTGTGTCAAAAGGAAATGTTTTACTGAGACACTACAACATTCATAATTTTTGTTAAGCTTTGATATTACACGCATCTACATCTATAAGCCTATGTCAACGTGTTAGTGTCTGTCGGGGAACCAAGGCGCACTGGAATATTTTATTTGAAAACGTTTTTTCACGCACATAATCAAAGTTTTTTTAAGGATTTGAATTGATTGCGCATGTTATGCGAAATATTTTACATTCATTTAATGGAGTTTAAAACGAATTCATTTTTTTTTGCTGTGATACCTACATCTTTATTTGAGTTACGATAAAACTTGTTTGCTAAAAGTTATTTGACTTATATTTGATTTATAAATAACTTATACCTGTGAGCCATCCTCAATAAAATAAAATAAAATAAAATATACGTAGTATATCTCAAAAACGTCGTCTGACATTACTCGTTAATTGACATAAGTCTTAGACGATTTTAAATACGAATAAGTCCAGCATAAGGCCCGTGAAATAACTTGTCAACAGCCATAAATATATAAAACACCATTGATTAGTTCGCTTACGTCACATTTATTAACGTATATTTACAATTAAATATTATTTTTGTATATTTACAATTAAATATTATTTTAAGTCTAAACATTTTAAAACACCAGGTTGAACTTTGTAACAGACAAGTTGTTCTTGTGAAAATAATCTAAAATGCCTTTAAAACGTACATGGTAAGCAGAAGCAATTTATATTAATTCGGTTGGTTTAGCCATATATTGCCGATGCCTCTCGAGAGCCTTGACTACGCTTGCCTACTTTACAAGGCATCAGGTTGTCGACGTCCTGAACATTCACTGCTGACAGTTCGTCTCCAGCTCATGTCAAAACTACGAGACACGGACCTGGCTAGGGAAAACGCGCATTGGCAGCTGACAGAGAAGCTTGGAGGGTATTAATAGACGCCATATGCTCAACCTAGAGAATGGACATGAAATGTAGATATGTATAAAACTGGGCAGTGTGAATTCTTGTTTTTAATTTTTGCTTTTATAAAAATGTATACTTTAACTGAAGAGCGAATTAATTTTTATACTTTATTTTATTTTATTAAAATAAACGGCACTTAGTGCTTTTTACATATAAATTGCATATACAATAAAAAACATACATGTAAGTGGAATTATAAGTAAAATATAGTATTTAAAACAAATTATTACTAGACAGTTATTTACAAATTAAAGAGTCAAAAAAAAGATTCACAGTTTAAAAATTATCTTAATAGTTATAAAAATACTTGTTCATAAAAATATTTTGAACCTGTAAAAAAAAAAACTAAGAAAGCAACACATATTAATAACAAAAATTAAAATAATTTTGAATGACACTAAACAATAAAAAAAAAAAAATCAAAATTTCGTGAATTATTATTTAAAACCACAACTTAGATAACTAGTATAAATATACATATTAATACATACTGATAAAAAACTAATTTAAAAAGAGAAATATTTTGCAATTTTAAATAAAATCATACTTGAAGTTTGCACGGGGGAAAATCAATGATATACGTGAATTATGATTTTGTACATTCTTAACATTATTTACAAACAATAATGGTACATAAAACAATATTTTCGATGTCAAAAAAATGTGGTTACCTGCAAATAATCGGTTATTAGGAGAATTTGCTCCTGCTGGCTACTGTGTGGAAGGCGGGAGCTCTCATTTTTGTAAATCTCCCCCTCCAGCCAACCAGCTCTTTAACATTCACATGTTAAACTGCTGGTACCCCAAGGATGTGTCTTCTTTTGTAATGTAAAACATCAAATTCACATAGAATGTGCATAGGTGCTTCCTCATATGCTCTGCAGAACCTATATCTAGAAGTTCCGGAATGGTTCATTCTAGCAAGCTGTTTATTCAATCTGCAGTGCTTTGTAAGGGCTCTTGTGATAACCCTCGCTTAATTTCGTCTGGGTTTTATTTGGTCAAAAACTTCCTTCGCGAGTACGCTTTTATCTGTTCCTTTGCATGTCGCTGACCAGGTACTTTTTGCCAGAGAATTATGTTCTACTTCTTGGCCCATGATCTAAGCTCGTTACGAAGAGCACATTTCGGCAACCCACAGTAGGGTTTGGAGCATATTGGGTCTGTTTCAGATCCCAGCCAGGGATTTGTATGTTAGTGGAACTAGTGACTTGACGAAGAGACGGGTACGTCTCGAAACCAGTAGACATAGAAAATCGGTAAGTGGGAATATACAAATATCAACTGACATTCAATAAAATGTTTGACGACAAAGTTAATTATTTTTAATGTGAATAGAATGTTGTTTATTATTTGTTTATTGTCAATTGTTGGAAACAATTATTTACAATGCATTATTATTAAATTTTAAATATGCCAATTAACATAAATCTGGGTTAAACTAACTACCATTATCGCTCACATACTGAATAACATCATAAAATTTTGTTATGTTATTTGTCATAATCATTTGAACCAAATAAAACAAATGACATTAACACATACAAATAAAAGCAGGATATTTATTGTGTTTCTATTTTCAGTACATTAACATATATATTTGAGAAATTACTACTTAATATTAAAAATACCCAATATTTTTTAGTATATTATCCAATTATCTATGGCTGCCAGATTATACAAAAAAATATATCGTCCACATGCGGCGATAGAATTTACATTGTTAAATATAATTGCTATTCCTTTTGTGATAGTTTTTTGCAATAAAATCATCAAAAAGTGGTCCAATCCAAATAAAATATTTTTCTTCAAATATAGTTCCACCAAGAATTATTAGAAGAAAAGCTTATTTTAAAAATACGCGTTTTTAAGTTTTTAGAATAAATTACCGATCTCAATTATAAAAAAAATATGATTGAGAGCACTCCAAATAAATTTTAAAACGTTTTAGTAAAAAAATTACTTGATCAAAACATTTTATTATAAATGCGACGAAAAAATCTGTGAGAGAACAGCAAAAAGTGTCAGACATTAATTTAAATACATGTTTTTTTTACTATGTAATTAATTACTTTTTGTCGTAGTCAGTAGATAATAACGTTTTGTACAAATTTCAAAGCAAGCTCGTTATTATCGCATTCAAACAAATAACGTTGTTATTGTTAACGTGTGAGTTGATTATTTAATACATTAACCGCCAAATGAATGCAAATTTATGAATGAAATGTAAATGAATTACAATCCGAATGTACGCCATTAAATATTCAATCAAACAATACACACACAACAATTAGTGTAAATTTGAGAGGCGACGGATTTATGTTCGAGAATAATATTAAGGATGTAGTTCGGGAACATTCCATTAAAGAGTCCATGCAAAATTTTAGGAAGATTAACGGACATAGTTAACAATATTCCTTATTTTGAATCTAAAAAAAAACCATTTCTTTATTCAAGAAAACATCGTTAGCGAACAAGGAAAACTAGCTAAGTCAGAATTCTTGTTTGTTGATAAAATCCAGATTGAAGTTTTTACATAGTCACAAACTAATAGTTATGCTATTTAGTACTCTTTTCATTTAAGTTTCTTTTGTTGTAAATATACAAAAGATTTGCAACGTATTGTGTTAGTATGATTTTATTTATTTGTTATTGCCCAAAGGGCTTTTACATATGCAAAGGTTACAACAATATACAAATATAATAATACAATTTAAAATTAAATAAAAAAACAAATGAAAATACTAAAAACTCAATTATAATTCAACGTTTTTAAGAATTATTGGTTTTTGAAGTTTAATAAATGGTAATCGGTGTGTTTGTTCCTCAGAAATTGAATTATCGGGAACAGAGAATTAATGGTCAAATTTGATTTAGATAAATTTAAATATCTGAAATAAATATGATGCTTCATTGGCCTACTATACAATATTTCTTGTAGCAGATGTTCATAGACGAACTTGATCAATAAACAGCTATTATTCAGCCTCCTGCACTAAAACTTGGTAAAAAATGACATAGTCGCAAAAAATTTACTTGGCCAGTTTTCCTATAATGCTTACGATATTCATAAATCCAGATTGCAAAAAATGTATTTTCATAACAGAAATTTAAGATAATTTTGTGCAATGTTATGTTTTGTTTTACCACAAAAAATATTTTACTGACTAAAATATAAAAAAAATAGATATTTACATTAGAAAAACGTAAAAAAAAAACATTAAGTAAATTAATATCATTTAATATTATACTACGATTTATTAAAAAAAAAACTGGGTAAAATAATCGACTACCCTGGCAATACTAACAAAAGTCTTCTTTGTTTTATTTGACAATCTGATAGACTATAACATAATCAAATTCTTAAATAATATTATTTGTGAATTCACTACTTATACATGAAGTGTGATCCCAACGTATTCCCTTTTAATCCCAGCAGTATTTTGACCCTTACAAACGACGCAACACGGCATAGTTGAATTCAAATCAACAGTTGCGTACTAAGCGACGTCTACAGAATAACTAATGCCCAAAACGTAAAACTATTTACTTATAAGCAGTTTTAAAACTACTCATTTATGAGTAGTTTAGTCGGCTTCAGTTTGATGCGCGTAGGAGGTTTCTGGACTTTTATAATTGCTTGGTTTTTATTTCATTTTGAATTGTATTTTTCTATTTGTAAATTGTTTATAACCTCTGTACGAGTATATGTAAAAGCCATTTTGACGTATATGAATAAACAAATAATAATATCATTATATTTATATAACATTTCAAATATCGACACTGATCTTATATTTCAAACGGAAACATAGTAGGATAGTAAAATTGCTCCAAATGAGTTAGATTTTACCAACTCTTTAAGACATAAATCTGTCAGAAACCAAAGTACCAGTGTAAAGGGATCTGATACTAAGTGAAGGGGTCAACACTGTTCTGGCATCGAGACAACACTATTACGTAGGCAAAAATGTCCATAATCTTTTGCCAGAATCGTGGAAAGACGGGAGTGTTGTCAAGTTTCGGAAGGTGTTGACCTCGCTTTTTCATAACATTGGTCGTAGGGAGTCAGAAAAGTTGATGCATGCCATGGATTGGAGATTCTTACTGGATGTCGAAAATAAAATATAATAAATAAGGAATAATTAAAAAAATATATATTTATAGATGACAACCATGAAGTTTGTATTTATGAATGTATGTATGTGTATACGCATGAGTGTGTGTGTGTGTATGTACACGTGTATATATGTGTAAATATATATATGTGTGTGTCAAAATGTGTACACGAATAAGTTTACATTTTGTTTGTCTGTGCTCTATATTAATTTGTTTACTATTATAATATATTAAAATGTAATTGCCTAGCTTGGAACGGGGTATGTACTCTTGTTAGCTGGGCAAAGCGATCATGGAATTGTATTTTGATGAAGAGTGTAAATAAATAAATAAAAAACAAAAGGAAGTTGAAAGGTAATTGGTATAAATATCATATCTCCTCGTGCAAACGCTTGTAAACAATTTATTCTTAGGAAAAACTGTCATTAGGTAACGTTTGCACTTGTTCTTGGATTTGATAAATGTTTGCAAGTAACTGAATTATTAGAAAATCTTGTTAATATTGTCAAGCATTATCCCCCATTAGCAATATTTTGAAGAAAGTGACGATTCTACGACTTAATTTAATTATTTTTTTTTATTTGAAAATTTATTTATAAACCCTTACGGATTATTACATTAATTTTACATAAAATAATATATACATTTTTCATTTATACTCTGTTGTTCAAAATAATATTTTTTACATCTTTTGAAAAGTCTTTTGTTTAGTTTTGTCTGGTAGTTTATTGTATAATTTCAGTCCGTGGTTCATTAGTCTTGATTGTCCCTGTCTTGTTTTAGAAAGTTGTATATGGTATTTGTCTGATATTCTCGTATTATGTCCATTATTTTAAGAAAATAGATTACATTTCATAAATGTGTGTAGATATATTTAATTTTGTGAATTCTTGTATTCTATAAAAGCTGGTAAGCCGTGTATAATAAAGGAAAAAAATATTTAGGCTAATAACTTAGCATGACTAACAAGTTTCGTCAGATAGGAAAAGTTTGAGCGAAAGACTGTTCGTCTTATATTCTTCTTCTTCTCTTAGTGCCATGTTAGGTATCCCCAACGTTGGCAATCACTCTGGCAAAAGTCTCCCTGTCCTGCGCTGCCCGGAAAATCTGCTCCACAGTCCTGAGCCAGTCCAGTCTCGTATATTTCGCAGCCAGGACATCTGTCTTCTTCCAGCCCCTTTGTGACTCTCAATCTTGCCTTTCAAAATGAAATGAAGCAAGTGGTACTTTTCTCCACGCATTATATGCCCCAGATATCAAATGTTCGTCTTATATTAACGTACCTTTATTTTAAATCATCATTAATGCGATACGATTTCTGAACTAATGCGCAGTGCGTAATTAAGAGCGGATGAGTAAGTGACGATAATGATTGAGTATTTTTTTGATTTTGTTTTTAATATTAATTTACTTCTGTTGTTTTGAAAATGTAATTTTTAATTTAAAAAACACGTTTGTTTATTAAACAGAACAGTGAGAAAATAAACAGTTACCAAAGTTTACGTTGGGAAATATGCTAATCCGAAAAGACATCGTAATTTTATTTTACTCCCCTCTTTTTTCTTTCGTTTCTCTGTTCTACAAATCACCAACATTTTATTATTTTCATTTTTGTTACTTATTTCCTCGTAAACAGCACTTCGCTTTCTCTCTTCCTTGTATAAAAAAGCTTGAGTTGGTTTCTGTTAAAAAAAATATTTATTTAATACTCTTTTTCCCTCACCCGCAACCTAGGGTGAACAGGCATGTGTATGTTTTAAACTTAGGGTAACAACAAGTATCAGTACTATTTTTTTTTACATATATTCATTCATGGTGTTTATTTTGTAAAAGAAACATTGGTTCACCAACTGCAAGCGAACGCGCTGACCATTTGACCGCGAGGCGGACTGAAATTTAACAGTTTTTTTAATTATATCTAAGGAGAGTTTTACTATATTATTCGTCTATGAATATTTGAACAAACTCTAAATATCGTCAACAACAAATTATCAGAAAGTGTAATTTAAAAAAAGTTAAGTTTAGAAACGAGTTGTGGTCCTGTGGCTAGGTGTAGCGAACTCACGAATCCTCTGATCTCTCTCTATTTTTTTAATTTGTTATTTTTGTTTGTTATATTTTTTTCTTTGCATTTTACAATAGGTAAGTTTGTCGGCCTCGTGTTGCAATGGTCAGCGCATTTGCATAACGTGCAAAAGGTCTCGGGCTCGATTCCCGACAGGGTTAATATGAAATATGTATTTAATAGGGTGTTTTCAAACTAAAATATTTCATACTCCCTGGACTGGTACCTGAGGCGTAAGACTGATCATCTTACCTAAATGTAACAAAAATGATCAAGATACGCTGCGATTGGTGTACCAACGCAGTGCCCTATGCACTATTGGGTGCGGATAGGGAATGATGATGATGATGATACATAAGTTTAATACGATAAAAACTATTACATGAACAAACAAAAAATCCCACAAAAGTATGGCCTGTGTGTGGGTATACATTTTATTTTAAATTGAAATAAACGCCACTAGAAGAAAACGATAGATATAAAAAAATAAAAAAATAAGTACTCATGTTGAAAAACAATTTTTTTGTCAATAAAAATTAAGACTCTGAGATATTTTTTAATGATGAGTTATTTAGAACTAGTTAAAAATGGCCCAAAAATTGAAATAATAAGGTACTCGTACATCTTAAAAACGCAAGTATTTTTTTATATAAAAAAATGGTTCGTCATGACATGCTCCTTGTACCTTAATTGTCAGAATAGTCATTATTTTACATTAAAAGCTCTTTATAGATTTAAATAACCTCATTTGGTTCAAAAGTTATCATGTTTTGGAAATCGCACAATCGCAAAGTCTCATTTCCTGAACATTTTGTTCAATGTGACTCCCGTAGACGTATTCGCATTACTTCTTGTCCTTGGTAGAAATTAATATTGTACTTTTATTGTGCTGAGAATGTTATTGGTGCTATGTTTCGTCAATGTGTTCGAAAAAAAATTGAACACTGTATCATAACAAATATAAATAAACTAGAATAATTTTTGGGATATGGAATCCTTTCGGAGAAAACATTCGAGAAATTATTCCTCTACTACCTAGCCATGTAGTTCAGAATACTTCTCTTGCAATAAAACGTGCACTTAATTCTATTTTGACGATATACGTGTAGCGCATGGCTATTTATGTAACAGCCAGTTCATTGTCTACAGGATGGAGGTATTGCTGGCTCTTGATATATGCCTTCTACTGAATAATTACCAAGACTGCGATCCCATGTTCCGCCGGCACAGTTTACTCTGTATCACTGTGATAAATCAACGTCTCGCTAAATACGTATAGCCATGGTGTATGTGTTATGTCTTGGGGGTCAAGATATGCTACTGTACCTAAGTATATATTGTATGAGATGCTCTTTACAGTTATGTGAGAAGATAGAACATGACGGAAATGATAGTTTAGGAGCCCTCGGTCTAAGGTAAACTGATACAAAATATAAACATAATTTACAGAGTAATGAAAATACAAATAATAATCTTTTTATTCCAGCTCTATTAAGTGGGTAGTGCAATACCCAACTAGCAATGTAACCAGTACAAAGTATAAATTTATACGGAAAAAAATAAAGAACAGCACAATTAGTTTAAAAATTAAACATATGTATAGATGTATAAAGAGCGCATTGCTCGATGTTACGTCTTTTCAGTACTTTTTTACGGCGTCAAAACGTGGACAGTCACCCAAAACACTTCAAAAAAGATCGAAGCTTTTGAAATGTGATGCTAGAGGAGAATATTTAAAATCTCCTGGGTGGATAGAGTTCGAAACGATGATGTTCTCCGACGGATGGAAAAAGATAAAGAGGTACTGAAGACCATAAAGAAAAGAAAACTTGAGTATTTTGGGCATGTGATAAGAGGCAAAAAATATACAATTTTACAAGTCATTCTACAGGGAAGGATTGAAGGAACACGCAGTGCAGGTAGAAGGCGCATCTTTTGGCTTAAGAATTTGCGCGACTGGTTTCATTGCAGCACTCAGTCCTTGTTCAGGGCAGCTGCCAATAAAGTATTAATCGCAACGATGATTTCCAACCTCCATTAGGGAGAAGAACCATGAAGAAAAATAAATAATATAAAACAAATTGCCGAAGCGCAGTTAGTTAGAAGGCTTACTGTGAAACTGGCGTCGCGGGTTCGATTCCTGTCAGTTACAAGAATAAAATCCAAAAAATATTTTTTCTAAATTGGTCTGGGTGTTGAGCTGTATTAATCATAACTTCCTTCCACATTCTATCTTTCCTTTTCCGGCTGGTAAGCCGCTAAATTAGCGGGTTATTCTTTATATAAAAGAGAATTTTTATATAATAAAGAAAAACGAAAAGGATTCAAACATTATTATAAATAAAAAGTAAAGTAGAACGGGCAATCTAAATTAAAAAGCACGTCACAAGCAAACTGCTCCAATGCTGTCACAACCTCGAATCCCAGCAGAGTTCTACCAATCAGCTGATTGTGATATTCGAGCTTTTCCCCAGCCTTTCTCTGAAGCCTGCGATCTGGTGTCGCAGCAGTTTTTCCCAGTGAAGAAATCCAGCAAGAAATGAGGCCAGGTTTTATGAACATGTGTAATTGATTCCATGTTTAACAAAAATTTGGTACTACATAACGATCGATAATAGCGTTTTATAAACGTTTATAGCGTTACCGGTCTACCCGATTTCGGCCGTTAAAATGCATTGCGTTCCATTATCTTTAGTGCCGATGCCGTATTTGATAAGGACAGATGTTTTGACACATTGATATGTGATCATTTCTTTCATTTTCTTCTTAATTTGTTTGCGAAATGTGATTAATTATTATATTTCAATTACCGTTATTATATTTTTTTACTCCGAGTTTATATACGTAGTATTAGGTAAACAAAAATAAAACAAACATACTTGAAGTCATTGACCAATAACAATTTTAAGTATTTACATACTATAGATATTGTAATTTGAAATATTTTTTAATCTTAAAAACGATAAAAAATCATTTATCTCTAACATTAGCCAAGAATTTTATTATTTTTACCATGTGGCAGAATTGCCGAAATACATTTCGACACTTAACAATAGTAAAAAACTTTACTTTTAAACTTCTTCTCTTCTTCTTTTCCACATCCGCTTCTAAGTGGAGCATGTGGACATCACCGGTTGCCTCCAGGAGACCCTATCGCCAGCCAGCACTCTCGCTTCTTCCCATGTCAATCCAGGGCCCCTTAATTCCGCCGAATAAAGTCTAAAGATCGTCATTGACGGCGTTCTAGGACGGCGTGATCCCGCAGGTTTAAAAAAGAGGTAACTTGGGTTTCGGTTCTCCTGAGGCATGCGCAGCACGTGTCCAAGCCAGGTCCACTGCCGCATCCTCAAGACGCTCGTTATAGGAGGCTGCTGCGTCCGTTCTCGGACTTCAATGTTAGTTATAAAATCGAACCACCTTATACCTAATATTCTTCTCAAGCACTTACTCTCAAAACTCACTAGTTTGGTCTTTTGTTTTTAATATTTCAATTCTGAAAGTGGTGCATCTTAGGGATGTTGTTTGATAATTTCGTTTATAAACCTCTAGGTATATCAATCAATCTTACTTAAACATGCATTGCTCTGAAATGGAACTTCAATAAGAATAATATAACATATAGTGACCCGAGTGTGTAAACGTGTCTACAGGTAACTAACCACATGATTTGAATTGACTGATATAATACATTAGCTGAATCAAGATTAACAAATTACAACAGGGATGCAGAATACCTTAATTAAGGGAATATGGAAGTTAAAGCATTTACAGGGCTTATGACTTGTCATTGACTGGCTTAAGTGGCTACTTTACACAATGTTTGAACATCCATATTTCTTCAATTATTTAATTTGTTGATTTGCCCTGCAAATGCCTAAACTAACATATTCCCGTATTTAAGATATTCTCCATACCTGTTGTAATTTGTTAATCTTAATGACTCCCGAGGGGGTGCAATCCAGTCTTTTGTCTACGAACATTTGGACAAACGTAAACATTGTAATGAATCAAGATTAGTCCATTAATAAAAGATTCTAACACACAACAGATTTGTAAAACATATCTAATAGAAACTCTGTTCAGCAAGAAAAAAAAAAGAGTTACCGAAATAATTCACACCTGAGTGATAATAGCAGCAATTCTATTTTTTTTTTTATTTTTCTATCCGCATTGTTTTGCATGATAAAAAAAATTAAATAATACGACCTTCAAATAAACCTGCATATATCATATATTGTCAGGTTTCTGGCTCAAGTTCATAACTACAAAGTTTAAAAAAATATATATATCTTTATAAATGGTATCAAATATTTTTTTTACAGAAAGCAAAATTCACCAAATTCATATTTTATAAGCCGCCAGAATCACAGACTCAAGATGGACCAAAAAAGTCCTGGAATGGCGACCCAGAACGGGTAGAAGAAGTGTCGGCAGGCCTCAGACAAGGTGGTCTGATGACATAAGACGAGTTGCAGGAAGTGGTTGGATGCGGTTGGCTCAGGATAGGGAAATATGGAGACTAAAGGGGAGGCCTATGTTCAACATTGGAGAAGAGACGGCTGATGATGATGATGATGATGATGATATTTTATAAATATAAACAATAAATGTTTTTCCTTTTTTTGTTTTTTCATATTTATGTATTTATTTCGTTAATATTTTTGGTTGCTTATGTGTATTTACCTACTTGTTACTATTGTTATAGTTATGCAATTTTATAATTTTTTGTTATGTTTTTATATATGTATTTTTAATTTTTTTTTCATATTTATGTTCAATATATGTTAAAAGCAATTTATGCCGTTTATGTAAAATAAATAAATAAATAAATATATAATATTTTATAGTATTTGAATTGCAGTTTTATTTGAATTTTTGATTTTGGGTGGCTTTTAACTGTAAAAAGGCAATATAACACAACAAATGAACTTACTTACGTGTGCCAGAAACTCAATGATATATTATATAATCTTTGTCAAATTTAAAAAATGTAAAAAAAATATCATTACGTCATTGAAATTTTTGAAAACATTTAAAACTTGATACACGTGGATTTTTCAATTGGATATAATATAATGTATTAAAACCTTTAGTTATTTTTGAAGGGCTGTTTATTTAAGCATCCATTTTTAAAACGTTTGAAATCTTTTTTGTAAAAAAGGAATACATACATTATTATGCATTACTTTCTGTCTACCAATCATACAGTGCGCTTACTACGAGTGCTCAGTTATTTTTTGAAGTGCTCTTGATGTACGGTATATGCCGTGGCGCGTTCATTAAACTGTGCACACACATGAACGCCCTCACCCAACTCATTTGAACCCTTTTCTACGCACGCTGCCATAAAAAGTTCGAAAAAGCCAGAGAAATTTTTTGCCGCGTAAATCGAATTACAAATGAAAAATTCGTTCGATTTTCAATTTCGAAATTGGCTTTCGACACATAAATTTTTGGGCAGTGCATCTTAAGATTTATTTTTTAAAGCCGTACTATTTAATATATTTCGATAAAATATTTTTTTTGGCTTCAAATGATTTTTCGGCCTCATAATAGCGATTCTGTACTTCAAAATTTCAGGGTCCTTGGATTCACGAGTCTGACTCCTTAGTAAGTTACGCCTTTGTTTCGTCTTTGTTTTGTCTCACTCTTATGTTATCTCTAATGTTAAGAAATATGGATGTTCAAACTTAGGCAAAATAGTGAATGTTACACAGTGTGTAAAGTGGCCACTTAAACCAGACAATGACAGGTCATAAGCCCTGTAAATGCCTAGAATTCCATATTCCCTTATTTAAGGTATTCTCCATCCCTGTTGTAATTTGTTAAATAAAAACAAGTTTATATTAAATTGTACATCAATTATTAGGCTAGTTTAATTGAATTCTATGATTGTTATAAAAGATATTACAATAAATTATTACTAACAGGTTATTACAAATTATTATACCTAACTTACATAAGTGACTATTTGATTTTACAAATTGCGTTACAGTTTTCCTATAATTATTTAATATATCTTTAAAGATATCAATATCAGAATTAATTTCTACATTTTTATACAATATTTACATACGTGATAATGCGTTAAAGTGCGCCATATTATTATTGAAGGTTGGAATATAAAATGTTGGATACGATCTCTATCTCCGACTGGGGACATTCAGGGGTACATTTTCTAAACAAAATGTAGAATCAACATTACAATAAATTATTTTATAAATATTAAAGTCTTAAATCTGTCTCCTAAATTCCAAATTATTTAGATCAAAATGTTCAAGGCGCTGATCAAAAGACTGAAGGGTTCTGCCCAGGTTATATTTAAATGTTAGGATACGAAGGTTTTTTTTTGCATAGATTACACTAAATTAAAGTGAGTTATGTAATGGGTGACCAGACTACAGATCCAAATTCCAAATTACTACGAACTAATGAATTGTGTAAACAATTTATCAATGATACAAATTTAAAAGGTTTACATATTCTGAATATAAATCCTAACATCCTCAGGGCTTTTTCTTTGATATTATTAAAATAAGTGGAAAATGAAAAGCGTGAGTTAAGAGTTATTCCTATATCTCTAATCGTGTTAACTGAATGAATGTTCATATTGTTAATACTGTAAATGATATTTTTTGTTGTTTTTTTCCTAGTAAATGTAATTTTGTAAAATTTTTGTACGTTTAGGTGCATATCATTCAGATTACACAGAGTACTTCAAGTCTCGAGATCTTTTAGGATTTGTTTTGTTGCATTTGTTAGTCAGCGGATGTTTCAATTCTACGGAATATCTTTAGATCGTCAGCATACAGCAGAAAATCTCATTTTCAGAGAGAGCCAAGATTATTTATAAAAGCTAAAAATAAAAGCGGCCCAAGATTTAATATACGTAAAGGTTTTGTTTAAAACTGTATTAAAAACGCTTTTCAAAACATTAAAAAAAAAACTGACGAAATCACACAATTAGTCAAACAGTTTAAAGTAAAAATAATATTCTTTTTTCGAGTTGTAAGTAATTTCATTATATTTTTATTCCGTTGTTAAGAAATTAACCCAAAAAATCAATGAAACGCATCTAAAAATAGTAATAGTCCTTGTGTGAAGATTTTCTAAAATATGATAATTATTTTACTAATTTATTTGGGAAAATAAAAACAATTTTTAAATAAAATGCATACAGATTCACTTAAACTCCAAGCAAAGTTTACCTCATTTAAATTTTACCCCATAAAAAAATACGATTTTCAAATATAAAATTTAATTAAGAAATTATTATTTAAAAACATTTAAAAATTTACATAACGTAATGATGATAACGGTACAAATAAAAATTCAGCAGAACATTATTCATAAAAAAGTAATTAGTAAAATGGACAGTAAATAAAACTTATTTTACAAAGATATAATAAAGAATGGAAAAACGGTGAAAATTTTTACATAAAAAATGCGTCGAAATCGAAGAGCTTGCTTTATGAATGTTTAATTTTGCTTTTTGCTTTTTGCAATATGCGCAATTGAATTTACCAGCAGCCGTTAAAAAAATCTACTTGTCCTTATTTTCCGCAATCAATTTTTCCATTTTGAAATCCGTGCATGGATGAAAACTATACAAGACTATTGGCTATTAATCTGGAACGAGCTGTGATTGGCTACTCTAATACATGGCACGTTCGTTTCCAGCCACATTGAATACATTCGGCACGTTTCTCTTCCCGCGCTGTCAATCCGAAGAAGCATCGGCTTCCATTTGTCATTGGAACAACGTCACAAATAAATTATACACCCTTTGCCGCATTACCTCGTGACTCTAGCGGTCAATTTAGTTTTAAACAGACCACCTAAATCACGAGTCGAATCCAAGAAATATACATAGTATTTTCTTCGATCGAGTAGGAATAAGTCAGCCTCGTAGTATATCAATTGATGCATTTGCCTACCACGCTCGAGGTCTCGGGTATAATTTCTGGCAGGGTCGATGAAAAATATTTGTTTTAAAGGTGGTTTAACATTGCAATGTTTCTGGTAAGACTGATCACTTTACCTTCATAGATCAGATGATTAAAGTTTGCTGGATTTAGTATTGCAATGTAGTACCCTATTTACCATCGGGTGCTGATAAAGGTATGACGTGGGAAATCAAAAGTTGGGTTTAAAAAGTCTAAGTATAATAATTGTTTTGGTTTCGTCAAAATCGTTTCTTTTATCAAACTATTAAAATGAAACCGATTTTGGCCCTAAGGACCAGTTTCGCCAAAAAATGTTGTTTTTGTTTTTTAATTTACCCTGAATTGTTATATTATTTTAGTTTTTAAGATGTTATGAACTTACCTAATAAAGCATTATTTAAAAAAATAAAAGTCCCGAGACTGACACCAACAACTAAAGTAAAACGTTTCGATAGCTTCTTTTTAATTTAACATTTATTTATTTATATATTAGAAAAATCACATAAGCCAAATGACAATAAAATATTCTACTTAAACACCAAGGGTAAATCAAACAAGGAAAGAAGGGCGGTATAGCGGAATACTTGAGAGGATCTATCAGTTCCTATATAGGCAATGCCTGTTCTAAGGAACCGATATGTTGCGGCAAAAATAAATAAATATAGAGTCGTATGAATTTGCAAAAGTGTACACGGATATAAGAAGTATGAATGTAATCTATACGTATGTTTATAATAAAATAAATATGTTTATGTTATCATAAATATGTACATAATATGTAAGTTTGCATAGAACATATAGGTACAAATTAGATTATAATTGTTAAAACTTTTTTTTACTCTTTGCTTCCCACGTCTATCAACCATTTGCCAATTTTTTTCTCAAAACATGCTCTACTTTCGTTTTTCCAGATGAAAGGCAAAAAGTTATAAAACTTTGGTCCGGTAAAAATAAAAGATCTTTGAAACACCGCTACACGCGCTCCAGGCATCATTAAGTCATTCTTCACAGAACTTCGTGTTTCGTGTGCATGGTGTACCCTGTCTAGGGTATCCCAGTGTTTATGGGTTTTAATCAATTTTTTCCTTTTATAAGATTGCCTCACATCAAGAACTCGTAGAGTTTTAAACAACTCTTCACTCGGGGACCTATATGGCTTTTTTAGAATTACTTTCAAAACAGATTTTTGAGCTTTTATTAGTAGGTCTAATATAGTCCTAGCAGCTCCTCCCCAACCGACACATCCGTAGGCCAAAACAGAATCACTAATTCCATAATATACACTTCGTATGTCTATCAAAGACATTAAGTAACGTTACGAACACATAAATTAGTTTTCTTACTCTATCCACTAAATAATCAATGTACTTTCTCCAGTTGAGGTTAGCGTCAGTAAAAGTTCCCAAATATTTGATGTCATCCACCTTTTCTAGTTGATTACAATTGCAGAATGTGGGTTTGTTGCATTTTGATTCATTAATTTTTAATGATAACGTATTTTTAGGTTGGCCTTTAACTGTTGGACTAAACGTTACATATTTAGTTTTCGTAGTTTTAAGCGTGAGTAGATTATTTTCAAGCCAGTTTTTAATATAATTTATTCCTAACTCTGCGTTTTTATATGTTTATTCCAAATTTATTCTCTTCACAACTGAAACTGTATCGTCAGAAAATATGACAAATTTACCATCTTTAAGCAGGTTACACAATTCGTTTATATAAATAACAAACAATAAAGGTCCTAAAGTACTACCTTGTGGTACACCGAAGTTAATTTCTAGTGCTTTACTCTGACACTCATCTGTTGCGTTTTCTGAGAGATAAAATTATTTAACCAGTCATGTTAAATTATCACGTCAATTCACACAACTCTAATCAACACAGACTATTTTTCGTTTTTAAAGTAACTACTTATAGGAAAATTATTCTTTAATCGTAAATATGCCGTTTACCGTCATAATGAGGAAGTTCAGTGGTTGTTATTTAATTATTTGTTAATTGACCATCAAACTACATATTTAAGCAAATATTTTTTTTATGTTTTGTATTATCAATGAGATTTTAAATTATATAATTTTGAAAATCCCAACTGAACATCAAAATTACACTGCTCGCAATATCACGGATTCTGGTCGGTGAATGATCAAAACACACATCTCAAAGTTAAATTATAACTGACAATAAGCAAAGAAAATATGGGTTAAACTTGATATTTATTGCACACAAATTTGTTTTTGCTTCTGATATTTAAAAGTTGAACCCCGTACAGTCGTAATTTGTACCCCAATCACTTTAAGCGTCAAAAAACATGGAACACATGGCTATCCCGGATTCCAGAAGTCTGTAACCGGTTGTAATCATGATTACCCATGTGTGCCACATCAAAATAACAAGGCGGTATTTTTTACTGGCCATAGCGAGCACGTAGTCACTTAAACCTGTTACGTTGCAAAGCAGTTAATTTTTATTTGAACCATTAATTTTTACATGCATTTTAGAGGAACTTTGACGTAAGGATAATTAAATGCTTTTATTTTCACCACTGAACTTGTTTGTTTATTATTTTCAGATTTTTGGAAAAGTAAGAATAAATTCACATTTTTTTTTTAAAGAAAAGTAAACATTTTTATCAAAGTACAATGGCATTTTTGAAAATATGAAAAAAAAAAGTCGTTCTCTTCTTTTTTTAAATAAAAATCTGTTTGGTTAATGTTAAACAGCTTATATTATATTAAAATGATAGAATAGAAGTAAAAGAAAATCGGGATCAATGACTGTGGAAATAAGTCAGTACTTCAAGTGCATAGTAAGGATGCAAATCTTTAACACCCACAGAGATGACTTTTTTTTTATAAACCTGATT
The DNA here is from genome assembly GCF_059751315.1 of Micrasema longulum. Lineage (NCBI taxonomy): Eukaryota > Metazoa > Arthropoda > Insecta > Trichoptera > Brachycentridae > Micrasema > Micrasema longulum. The sequence goes on from NW_028279660.1 coordinate 154,259, forward strand.
TCATAAACAACACTGTCACGACTAACAAGTAATGTTTAAAAGTTAGATGAAATTAAAGTTACGTTATAATTTCAAGAACCACGATTATATCTTGTTGGTCAACGATTGACTGATTAAAATAAAACATGTATTTCTATCTTAGCATATCTTCAAGAATACAGTTAGACACTTATTTTTCCGTGTGGCTATAACATGTAAAATTTAGACATTTATAAATATGTAGCCAAATTAGTTGATAAATATCAAACGCCAGTGTGTCCACACATTTAAAAAAAAAATTTGTTCCACAAAATGTAGAAAAAAAAGATCATTTCAGTAATGTTCAAATTAAAAAAAATTCCCCATTAATTCAAATAAAATACTATCAAAACATTATGTTTCAATTAAGGAAGGTCCAAAAAGCATTTACAAAAATAAATACCTACCAAAATACTTAAAAATCAAACAAAAAATATACAGAAAGAAGTTGTGAAATTACATTCAAAAGTTAGAAAATTAGAAAAATTAGAAATCATATAGTCAAAAGTTGTACGGTAAGCGAGAAAGAGAAATGTGAGTAAAATTGATAACCAAGCAAGCATAAATATTACCGTGAAAAAAGGAGAAATAAAAAAATACATGAAATGCGTATTTGCCAAAACTTAAGTGAAATTGGATATTATTGCAAATCAAAACAAGTATAGAATAATAAAATTAAACAAGTAAATATTATTTCAATTTATGGAATTGAATTGTGAATAATAGTTTGACAAGCAGCTACAAATAAACTGAATAATAGTGTGGACTTGTAAGATAATAAAATATTGGACAGAATTTTATTTTATTTACTATTTTAGTTTGATTTAAAGTAAAATGGTCAAATAGCAAAGCAGTGACATTTTGAGTTTTTCAGGACAACCTGAAAACCAATAGTAAAATAAGTCTTGAAATTGTATGGTATAAAACTAGGCAACTTATTTCATAATAATAGTACAATATTTTGAATTGGTTGAGAATGTTGGAGAAATACACTATCACGAATATGGAAACTCCATTTGAAAAATGCCCACAAAGTTAATAAACACATATTTTTGCCTGAGATTGGTTAAAGAAAACGTAGATTTATAAAAATATAGTATTAGGATTTTTACTATGTAGCCGTGCCATTTTAAACACATAAATATTAAGGCCTTTGTTACGTACCAATTAAATTGCGCTTCTGTTTAATTATTCATTGTTTTATAAAACCCAATCGCTGCCGGATGTGGCAAAAAGTCGTGTCACAATATCGGATATCCGGCTTTTTGGAGCCAAGTTTACCTCACTACATAGGACTCCCCGATAATTGTATGGTGTTCAGTGTTCGGGTTCAAATTCCCTCCGGTGTTTTATTTTGTGTAATACATTTTGAAATTTAAAGCCTTTGAAAACTGACGAGCTTGTGTTTGAGTTCGTAATGTGACTTTTTAGTGGTCATTTCTGAATTTTTGGTTCAAATACAGGAAATAAAATATTCTCCGTTGATGAACTTTTATATTTTTTCATTAAAATTTTTTTCGACTTGTTCAAAGCGTCAGTGGAATGAAAAATACTTTTATATTCCTTTAATTTCTCTAACGTTTAACGATCCGTTTTTATTTTCACTCTTTATACCCTTACTGATTCATTATGTACATTACATGTATTTAGTTTCAATATTTTGAGGTTTTGTAATCTAAATAACTCCTTAGTGGGTGAAATCCATTAATTTGTGTACAAATATTTAGAAAATCAAAAAATATTGCAATAAAACCAACTGGTCCAAGAATAAGTACAAAATTTGGAAAATAATTTTCAGGGGTTGATCGATAAATCTTTTGACAACAACAAAGTTTTCAGTTCTTAAACTTCACAAAAAATAACAAATAATAGAATCCAAGAAATATGGATGTTCAAGCATAGTCAAAATGGCAAATTTTACACAGTAAGTAACGTGGCCACTTAATCATCATCATTCCATGTCCGCTCCGGTGCATTCTCCCAAGTAAGGTTCGCGTCCCGTAATTCTGATATAAACTGCCGACGAACAGCCGCAGTGGACGTCCAGGATGTCGAGAACCTGATGCCTTGTAAAGTAGGCAAGCGTGGTTAAGGCTCCCAGGAGGCATCCGCAGCACATGGCCAAGCCAACCGTATCGCCTCCGCTTGGTGACAGTAGTTGTCACCGGAGTTTGTTGCGTCTGTTCTCTTATTACTTCATTCCATACAAAGTCAAACCACCGCACACACAAAATTCTGCAGAGACATCTATTCTCAAAACTCACAGTTCTGCTGGTTTGGGCCCAAGTGAGGTGCCACGATTTGCATCCGTAGAGGGAAAAAAATAGGTATTATGCAGGCGTTATAAAGGTAGAAACACAAATTAAAAGCCCTGTAAATGTCAGCCTCGTGGTGTAATGGTCAGCGCGTTTGCCTACCATGCAAGAGGTCTCGGGTTCGATTTCCGACATTTATTTATTTTTGCACCACAACAGGCCAGGAGGCCCAATTACAGTGGTGAATTACGTCACAAGACACCCAGGCTTGAGAAAAATCACATTTGATTTTTTTTCTTACCGGGAATCGAACCCGGAACCTTTTATGCGTGAGTCAAGCGTCTTGACCACTATACCACGGAGGCCGCCTGGACATGGTTGATGTGAAAAATTTATTTAAAAATGTGTTTTTACACTGGGAAATTTCATAGTCCCTGGACTGGTATATGAAGCCCAAGACTGATCATCTTTCATTTGTATAAAAAAAATATCAAGATACACTGCAGTTGGTGCACCAATGAAGTACCCTATGCACCATTAGGTGCTGAAAGGAAATGGTGATGATGTAAAAAAGTACCTAGACCTTTATATTTCATTTCTTTAAATGTTCTCCATCTCTATTGTGATTTGTTAATAAATTTAATTTTCTTTGTAAAGGAAGGTGTTGCATCATGGCTAAATTTTTACATACAAGTTTTTTTGCTGTTGTAACCTATGAAAAATAATAATTTATTTATCGACCTTTTGAAAAATTTTCGCTTATATAAGAGTATATATCCTTAAAGCCCTACATTTTCCTGGATTTTCTTCTTGTTCCTTCCAAACTCATTAGCAAATCCCACATTCTTCATCATTCAATATGTTTAACATGAGTATTTTAGTTATTTAAGTTAACATGTGCAAGCTTTATCTGAAATCAATTATGAGTATTTATCTACATTTAAAAATTAATAATTAATTGCAAATTTTGACGAATTTTTTTTCGACAAGTCTGTTTTTAGGTTGGCTGGAAGATATTTCTTTGAGCAAAGGGTCCACCAAAGCTACATTAGTATTTTTTTTGCTTGAAAATTTTAACATTAAAAATTATACATCTGAAGTTTAATGTAAACTTAAATTAAAATATTACATCATTTAAAATATTTTAGGCATCTGGATCATAGTTCCGTATCATGGATCAATTATTTTATTTTATAATCATCAAAACTGAAAGAAAAACATATCATTGTAAAATACCAACGGCTCAAACCTTTGTGGATTTTTTCGTTCAATGTTATGGTGAATTTTGTAATTGTAACTTTTATTGTAAAAAGATTTTTTTTTTTTTTTAAAATAAAATTCCTTTGATGGGCCATGGAACACACATTTATTCTAACATAATTTATTTTGAAATCTTCGTCTGAATATTATTTGTTTTATATCATATTTTTACATTTGATAAAATATTCAAATATTGTCTTAACAAATTACAGCAGGGATAGAGAATACGTTAAAAAGGGAATATGGAAGTCTAGGCATTTACAGGGCTTATGACCTGTCATTGGCTGGTTTGAGTGGCCACTTTACACACTGTGTAATATTCACCATTCTGCCAATGTTTGAATATCCATATTTCTTCAACTCTTTCATTTGTTGATTTTAGTGAAGTTAAAGAGCTGAAACCTTTATTGTTGTGAAGAGATTCATCTGACTTAACTATTTCACATACTAGGCAACGCCTGAAAATAATTGTGAATGTTACACTGTGTGTAAAGTAGCCACTTAAACCAGCCAATGACAGGTCATAAGTCCTGTAAATGCCTGGACTTCCATATTCCCTTTTTACGGTATTTTTCATTCCTGTTGTAATTTGTTAATCTCAATGACTCCCGAGGGGGTGAAATCCAGTCTTTTCAGACAAACTCAAATATTGTAATAATATTGTATATTATTATTCAACATTCAATGGCATTTAATTTTATAATTCGAATCGGACATGTTTTTTAATGTACTTCAGTAAATTTCTTTATTTTCCATTTTATAATTATTTTATTTTATTCTTTAATTTTTTAAATATATTGATATCTTTAAATAAATATCTCACTATCCCCGTAGCCAGAGAAAAAAGAACGCCAAATTATTATTTGCATGCAGACCTCATTTCTTCTAAATTCATGCAACTTCTTGAGCATGCATAGCAATAGTTCTGGCTTGACATTTTTGTTGAATTTGGTCATGTCATGTCTTTCTCAGTCTTTTTTGGGTTCATCAACACTTGCATCATAGATTTTTTTACCCATTCGTTTGTTGTCCAGTTTCTATACATTTCCAATGTTTCGCAGCACCCCTTTCTTAATTTTGTCCATAATTCTTGTTTTAGTTTTGCACTCTGCGCTTGCACGAATCTCGCTGGAACTACGTAATTAACTACCTTTGCATTTTAACGTAATGTGCAAATGCATAGCTAAAACTGTTAACAGAATATCAGCAGCCACAACATAAATAATGTCTAACACATGAACTTAAGGTATCTCTGAGTTATTACGGTTAGTTAGGAGATGTAGCAAAACAATAAATATATCAGTTTATCTAATTTTTCCATTTTGTTTAAATTAACGGCACTTACGCAAATTATTTTATTTTGACAAACGAGGAAACTTTAAAAAAGCTGATAAATGTAGTGAGAATAGATATTAATAAAATCCTTTACCTCCTTTCTAAAACAGTTCATAAAGACCAACGTCTTTCTTCTTTGGTTTAGCATATTCACTTTCAATTTTTTGAAACTAATTTAGTGAAAATGTAATATGTTTGCGACAGTCGGTGTGCGCTGTAGTTGCAAGATATAAAAGGATATTAATAAATAAAAACAGCTTTCATTTTGTGATTTATTCAAAAATGACGTTTCACTGTATGTTTTTTTTTGTGATGTCTACCTTTGAATAAGGAAGTTATGTGAATTTTTAACTTTTTATTTATTTGTCAATTTAAGTATTTAAACAAAAAACCTTCTTTTTAAATTTATGTATTTTATCAGCGCTATATTTTTTTTAGGTTTTAGTATTTCTGAAATTACTTTGCGTGTGACGTCTCAAGTTTTTATCCGCTTCTTCTCGGTCAGTTCTGCCGATCGATTCATTGACGATAAGTAAACCGGAAATCTTATTCGAAAATATTCTAAAACGAAATTCTCTTATCATTGCTTTTTTTTTTTAATAAAAAGGAATATTTGCGTTTTTATAATTAACCCAAATATTAAATTTTGACGGCCATTTTCAACGAGTTGTAAATAATTCACTATTAGAATATGGAAATCAAGTTTGGGTAGAGTGGGATTCGAACCACGGACCCGTTGATTTATATGAACTAGTGACGTTGTTCAAAGTAGTTTATTTTTATTGAATTATTTATTATTGTTTATTGGTACATTTTCAAGATACTTTGTTGTATAACTTAATGCTCTAATTTTTACCGTAAGAAAAGTTTTTGTGTATCCAATTTTCCGAAGGGCTGAAGTTATTAATTCTAAGGCATATTATTTGTGCAATGGTTCGGTTTTTTAAAAACACATAAACAATATAAACCATGCATAATAATGTTACGATATATGAAATCTAGTAATTTATTAATTATACCGGATGTAAAGCAGGGGCAAATCGTCAAAATAAGCGATTATGCACAGCTTACCATTCTATTAGACTTGCGATAATAATGTTTTGTAGTAAATATGTTTATGGAAAAACATTTTTTATTTATTTTAAATCACCACTACCGTTTATATCATCCTACAACAAAATATCTAAGAAGTGCCCCCAGCGTACAGCCCGTTCTCAGTGAATGACGAAACGAGCCGATTACCTCAACTTATTCCTCCAAAAAAAAATACACTATATTTTATATCTTTGACCCAATGCAGCTTTTTTAGTACTAAAAAATGCTTATAGATTTCAAATATTATTTGAAGATTCTCTCTTTGGAATCTTGTATTTCAAACATTATTTCCGAAAGACTATTTTTCTTTAGGAGGATACCGTTAACATATTATATGATGTATCACATAGGACATGTGGCGTTTGCAGTGTCCGTTTTTTGCACTAATCATTTTAAAAGGAATTGGCCGGTGCCCAGTGTTAACAGTTACTGCTGAATGCCATTGTGGTATTTATTAATAAACTTTTGCACAAGTATTGTGTTAAAATAGTGTATTGATTTTCACAGAACCACAGAAAAAACAGTCAATTATAATTAAATTACTAACTTATATATTATGTATTTACATGTAGGTACAAATTAATGAACATTTTTTGTAGATTACCTAAAAAATAAATCACGGATAGCCCCTGATATTTATTAATTTGATTTATTAATTTATTTAAACGCCTTGTAGGCTTTTACATGTTTTTAATGTATTTATATATAAATAACAGACATGTATTTTAAACAAAAGTTACAAAAAATTGAAATGAAATAATAAGAAAAAAAAAATGAAAAAATTATAAAAACTAATCTTACATATAGTACTAAATACATATATTCCAGTAGAGAGAACAGAAGTTAATTTTTCCCATCGGTTATATAAAAAAATCTTGAAATTAGAAGAATTTAAAAAGATTAATTACAAATACAGACATAAGTTAATAAAACAACAAAGTGTTATTTAAGTACTTAAATTTGGAGATAATAAATTGATAAACTGCCTTTTCAAATTCAAAAGTGTTATATTAAATATATTTATATCATTTGCGTATTCATTTGCTAACACATGAATTCTCCTTATAGGCGAGTGTGCACTGTAGTTTGTTGTAGATACATTTATAAACATAGAACAGTTTATTAAATCGAGTAATACGGCCGGGCACTCGCAAGTTAATTAGTTTTAGCAGTTCGGAACAGTCAAATACTGAATTTAATATTTTTTATACAAATAACAAACCATTTAATTTTCTTCTTGTTTCTAATGTATGTAAATTTAAATATTTATTTATTTGTGTATTATTAATATGTTCAACTGGAATGCCTAATTTTAAATTAACAAAACGTAAAGATTTATGTTGAACTCTTTCGATATTATTTATATGTACTTTGTAATATGGTGACCATATAACCGAGTTGAATTCAAGTTGGCTGCGTACTAAAGCAAGGTATAAAATTTTCATTACAAAGACTGAGTCAAAGTCTCTAATCGTTCGCAACAGAAATCCGAGAGTTTTCATGCTTTTATTAGTTATGCTCTGTATATGATTAATGAAGTTTGATTTTTCATCAAATATAATACCAAGATCAGCCATTTCGGTCACACGCTCCAAATTCATAGAATTTAAAAAGAATTTGAAAGCAATTGGGTTCTTATTTTGGCAAAAAGTCAAAACTTTGCATTTGTCACCATTAAGGAATAAATTATTATTTTCACACCATACATTCAAACACTTTAAGTTAGATTGCAGAGTTACGCAATGACCTATGTTTGTTACCTCTCTATATATTTTAATATCATCAGCAAACAGCAAAACTTCAGCATCTCGGAAACATGATGTTATATTGTTTACGAAAATTAAAAACAATATAGGACCCAGATGACTGCCTTGCGGAAGACCGCTGGTTGCACAGAAGCAATCAGATAATTTTTTTAAAATTTTAACATATAACAATCTATCTGACAGGTAGGCCCAAAATTATTCGAAAAACGCTCCACGGAATTCCAAACCATATAATTTGCTAAGCATCACCTTATGTGAAACCTTACCAAACGCCTTGCTGATGTCAGTATATATACTGTCAACCCGATGATTTATGGTAAGAGCTTCACCAATAAAATTATGATAAAGCATTAAGTTTGTGGCAGTTGATCTTCCTTTAACAAAGCCAAGCTGTTTACAATATACAGTGCTCTTAATGCTGAGGTAGTAACCTCGAAACCGATCGCCACGTGTGTGAAAATTAGAGCAGTATATACAAATTTATAAACAAATAACTGCATAGTATTTTATTCATACAAAATCAGGGTGAAAGTTTAGAGAAAACGGTCCTCGCATTTATTGGGTGAAAATTACTTAGGAAAAATAGCTGTTCCTTAATTACCGAAAATCCTACCTTAATATTCCGAGAGTCCGGGCTGAATATCAAAGTACAATGCTTACCTCACAAGTGAATACTTTTAAGAAAAAGGTTTGTTTTGGCTCCGACCACTAGGATTATAGCAACCCCTAAAGTTTGTTTTATATTGATCAGATAACTGAAAATTTGGAATAAATTTTTTTACCAACAATAATATCTGTACCTTAGAGGATTAAACAGGGGAGTCCACTTTTTGCTTTTTTGAAGTTAAAATTGCAGAAATGACCACAATAAGCTATATTATACGTTAATTAAACACTGAAGTCCACTTTCATCGTAAAAAAAACCTTTTTTAAAAATTGAAATAAAGATCTGAAGTCCACTTTGTTTTAAGGTAAAAATCATTAGTAGTCTCAGGTATGCTTATTCAATTATTATTATCAAATAATAATTATTTTATACTGAAAATTGTTTGTGGTTTGAAATGATCTCATTTGGTAAATATGTTATGATGTTTTGAATATCGTAAAATTACAAAATCTTTTTTCAATTCAATCAATATCAATGAGAATCGTGGTTTATCCTTTAAGGTACGTATATGGTATATAAACCTTTATTTATTTATTTTTGAATATGCTCAAACGTATGATTGTAACGGCATTTTATTTTTTCGTATGACATCTGATAAATTTTCCATAATTTTCAAAAAAAATATTTGCATTCCAAGTATTAAAAGCACGAGGACATACATCATTAGAAGAACGATGAAAGAGAGAGTACTTGGTAGAAACTTATAAGATACTCAATAATTACTATAACTGCCTCCTGCACGAGATGTCTCAATTAAATCCAATCGCAAAATTACAGAGTCGTTACTGGATGCTCTATCTTCCTTAATTTCACCTCATTCCCTAGAAAAACTTCCTTTCCAGCAAGATAGTTTCATACTGGAATAAATTGCCAAGCCTGGGCCTCGATTATGATGGGAACATAAAGACGTCATACCTTCACCTTGACGGTAAAATTGAAGATAAATACCCTCTAGCGATTATTAAGATATACTACCGACCCCCCGTCTTTAAGTTTTGGGTAGGTATATCGAGATGAAACAAGGGGAAGCGTACGTCACGGTACACATATCTACGCTCTCAAATAACATAGCTTCAGTATGACGTCATAGGTGAAAATAAAAGTCTCCCGACCGACTACAAAGGTATAGTACCGATACCCTTCACCTTATAAGACCATCAAGTTTTGATGTAAGTACATTGGTTTATACTGACGGGTCTAGAACCCCTCGATACGTTTATCTATGCATTAAAAGTGTCAAAAATTTTACACCACCGAGCAATTTTTCTTTTAATTATGATTTGTTAAAATTGTTAATTGTTTTGAGGTTGGCACTTTTTTTCTTAAAAGCCTATTATATGAGAGAGAAATAAGTAAGTATTGAAGTCGAATTAAATTCCGACATAACTGTCACTTTAATAAAACGAATGCCTAGATGTGAAAATAATGTCGCTAGATTCTATACTATTAACAAATAAGAGTATATAGGCGTAAGGAAGTTACCATTATAAAAAATACATTTAGTTATTATAATTTTTCAATCTGTTTTTATTGTTGATATTTCCAAAAGTCATACAAAATTCATGTTCAAGCGAGAATTTTTTGCTTGAATTAGGATTTATTGGGTTTTAAAATCGCTTTGAAGTGAGCACTTTTTATTACAGAAGCCTATTTAAACTATAATTGAGAACTATATTAAATGTTAATGACGTAAAAAATGCGGACTAATTGTTTGCGGTCATTCCATTGACTTGTATTGATCATATGATGTCGATATGACAAGTAGGTAGAACATACCGAGGTAAGATACAGATAGTACAGAAGTTAAGTATACCGTCTCGATATATACAAATGAAGAAAGCAAACATAATCGAGGCACTGGTGTGCATTTCATTTCAGTCAACTCGTTCAAAAACCGTTTAGATGCTTTATTGAAGAAAGAAGAACGCAGACAAAAAACAGTACAGGAGATATAGGCGCGTCAGAGAAGGCTATACCGAATAATAAGATTAAAGTTTTGAGTCTGCCTGTATCGGCCTTGCGGTGTTATGGTCAGAGCGTAGCCTGTCATACTAGAGGTCTTGGGTTCGATTCCGGACATGGTTGATACGAAATATTGATTAAATAGGGTGTTTTCGAACAAGAATATTTTATGGTTCCTGGACTGGTACCTGAAGTGAAGACTGACCATCTTACCTTCATTTAAAAAAAAATGATAAAGATACACTGTGATTGGTGTATCGATACAGTGCCCTATGCACCATTAGGTGCGAAAAGGAAAAGATGATGATGATGATTGAGTCTGTATTTCAGAAAGCATGTCGATATGCTGGAGAGAGTGCAAAGGCAAAGCATGCAAAATTTTAACGAATAGTCGAAATCTGATTATGAAATTTTTACTCGGTTCTCTGCGCCTTCTGAAACGGGCTTAACGAAAGGTTGTCAGATTAACCCGGAGTTGCGGTTTGTAAAGGGTCTAGACCTTTCTAGACCTACTTATACATATATACATACCTACGCAACCATTCAGGTACGGTCGACGTATGGCTGTTCAAACTTATTCCGATGGATAAGTGTTTCAATGGGATTTTAGTCAATTTAAAGGGAAAACCTTTCCACTCTAATTTAAGGGCGTTAGGTTGATTGTTCAAACTTGTACGAAATACACACCATAATATTATACTGAAAGAACATTATTAAGTTATCATCATCATCATCATCAAACCCTTATCCGATTCTGGTGGTGCATAGAGAATTGCATTCTTAAATGAAATATGCCTATCATGATCTGTTATAGGAAGGTAAAATGATCAGTATAACGCTTCAAATGCCAGTGCAGGGACAATGAAATATCGTATTCAGAGTGAATCGTATCGTATGGAGACGCAGATATGAAAATTATTTTTTAATTTTTTTATTTTTAATTTATGAGATATCTTAATTAGACAAATGTTTTTTTTCTGATTACCCTCATTCGGTAGAAAGATGCTAAGGCTACCAGATTACGAGATGAAACAGCTTCATCGAGAAGATTTGGTCGTTTGCGCACGAATTTTTACTTGAATGTTGGCACCGCGGTGCACCACCGCGCCTAAGAGACTTAAGTCCTCAAATGCAGGGGGCGTTATCCACATACTACGCACCACTGGACCAAGCAAATTAATCATTTTTTAAATACTTGACGGTCCAATTGCCATCTTTTTCGTAATTACCATGCATAATAAAATTATAATGTCAAACACAAACATATCAACTTTATGAATAAATAAACTTCTTAGAGATTTCCTTCGAATAAAAATTATTTTTTAAATTTTAGCAATTAAGAATAATTGAAAATATCCTGATTATTAGAACTGTTACTATTTTTCTCAAAAACCGAACACTTTTTTTAAAAAGAATAACCAGCTAAGCCTCTATTTTGATTCTTGTCAGCAGGTGGAATAAAGGGGATATGGAAGAATGCAATGAAAAATACACCACAACACCCAGACCAAATGAGGAAAAAATCTTTCTTTGATTTTTTTCTTGCAACTGGCGGGAATTGAATCCGCGACGCCAGTTTCACGGTTGGCCGTCCAACTAACTGTGCCGAGGAGCCTGTTACTTCCACTATTTTTTGTTAGTATTTAATATTCATAATGTTTTTGGTGAATTTGTTCAGCAGAGTAAACTAAAACTGTAAATTTCTGTTACATATTGTATTTCTTAGTTTTTAATAATTTTTTTAAGCCAATCAACAGGATTATTAAAATCCTGATAAAAAACAGTGAATAAACTTAAATTTAACAACTTAAGAATTAATTTAAATTTACAATTGGTATAGTCATGGCAAAATATTAAGGAAGATAACTGTTAACCAAAACAGAGTGTGGAAGAGACGGTTTAATCATGAATTAGAGGCACTGTATGGCGAACTCAACATTGCACAATTCATCAAAATAAGAAGATTACAATAGTTGGGCCATGTGCACAGATTGAATGGTAACCGTACCCCCAAAAATGATTATTTATACTACTCCAGAAGGCAGACGAAGCAGAGGCAGAGGTCAAAATTAAGAGGGCTGGGTTATGTGGAAAGCGACATTAGAGCGATTGGCCTGACGAATTGGAGAAGAGCCGTGGGGTGCAGGGACGAATGGAGATACACTCTGGAGGAGGCCAGGGCCCACAACGAGCTGTAGCGCCACTGAAGATGATGATAATCACGGAATGGTCTAGGCAGACATGGTAAATGTGTCATCTCAAGTCAGGAGTGTTAACACCGCCTTCTTCTTGAATGCTTGTCTTTGTTGCAAAAACACATCGACAGTACTGTTAAGTGAGATTTTGTTAACTGTTTTGAGAATCCTTGCCAAAGTGAAAAAGAATCCGACGTTAGTTTTTAATTTCCCATAGCAAAATTAGCATTGGTACGCAAGTTACCGCGAGGTACATCTGAGCAAGGGTATCATGGGCATCTTTATAGTTAGATATGATTTTGTGCTATAATAATTAACCAGCTAAAACCCTTCTGATTTCTAAACTGAAAATGTGAATGTATTTCTAATGATTTGTAAAACATCAGCTCAGTTGAAAGAATCCGTTATCTAATTGGAATTATATATGTTTTTGATTAACCCATTTGTAATAGATATGTTTTTATAGAATCTACATGTTTTCCAAATACAAATGTTTCCATTACGGGAGTATTTTCAACAACAGTTGCTTTCTAAAATTACCGTAAACAACAAGATCATTAAGTAGTCATGTCGCATTCTATATAATTACACACGGGAAATTCGGGTAGTAAAACAAATGTTCTCATTAGCTGTAGGTGCCATGGCTTTATTAAAATAAGACTGAGAAATTTTAATATGATTCACCTGTGCCAGTGAAAAACGCTTTCAAATGACAAGGACAAAATGGTTTCTCTACCACAAAATTATGTCGTCTGGATTAGACAGTGGTTCTCATTTTTATTCATTTACATTTGATTTTCGGTTTTAATTAAAACTGACTGTCAGTTCAATACCAGCCGAGTTTTTTTCTCGTCTCAGTGATAGTCGGTAGTAAAATTTCAATTTGAATTGTGGTATTTAGTTAGCCTGTTTGAATGATTATATTTTTTCAGTAAAAACCCTTTTTAAAACGTGTGCGGAGCGTTAACTATTATTGCAGCGTTATCTTGATCTTATTTTAGGTTTGTGTAATAAATTATAAAATTTATTCAACCATTTATTTTCTTATTAATCGTCTGTTACAAAAATAAAAACAAGGTTTTAAGTCTTACGTTTTAGATACCAGTCTAGGACTATGAAATATTAGTTTGAAAACACAATTTTAAATCATTTTCCACGTCAACCACGTCGAAAATCGAAATTGATTACGGTGGTAGGTAAAATATGGATGGTAAGCAAACGTGCTGATCATTAGACCACGAGACCGATAAAATTCACCATTTCAAGTCATTTAAAATAAATCATGTATTCTTTTTCAATTTCTCAAATGTATTAGTATGTAAAAAATCTGTAAAATCATATTCAACTTGATTAAAAAACTAATTTGATGCCAACAGAAAATTATTAGGCAATTTTCATTTTAAAGGTGTTTCAGCATCGAAATATTTTATTGTTCCTGAACTGACACCCGAAGTGTAAAACTGATCACTTTACCTTCCATATAACAAAAATGATTATTATTTTTCATTTCATTTTTTTTGCACCACAACAGGCCAGGGGGCCCAATTACAGTGGTGAATTACATTACAGAACAACCGGCTTGAGAAAAATCACAGTTTTAATTTTTGTGTTCTCACCGGGAATCGAACCCGGAACCTTCCATGCGTGAGTCAAGCGTCTAGACCACTACACCACGGAGGCCGCCAATGATCTGGACACGCTGAAATTTGACTTCCAATGGAGAGACCTATGCACCACTGGGTGCGGATATAGAGATGAAGATGATGATATTTTTAAAACATCAAAAAAATATGCCTATAAGTAATAATCTAAATATTTTAGACTCAACATTATATTATTTGGTATCCATTCGACGCGTTAGATTTTGGTCTTCAATTTTGTAAAACTTATTTATTCACGGCCAAAATCTCATTTGTTTTGCAAAAACACAAACGATGGGTACACGGCAAGATCGGGCTCATAAACTCTTAAAAGACTGTGCTTACCACAAGCAAAATACCCAATATTATTAAGACATTTTTTAAAAAAACACGGTTAACATGTTTAATTATTATTTTTCCATAAACTGTAAAAATTAAAATACTATTTAGCATAGTTGTAGCAAAGAAAATTAAAAACCATAAATACGCCGGTCATATCTTACATACGTGCATCCCCCATTACTGTCACTAACCGACTGAATATATTTCACCCTGACTGAATTATTAACCTGCCCCAAGGAAAACGTTTTATAATTTTAGTTTAGTGTGGTATATATATATATTACACAATGAATTGTTTTAGCCTTTTTACAAAGACGAACAAAAAATAATTGATTTTAAATTCAGATATCTTGTTACAAATTTTAAATAGGTGTGGGTTGCTTGGGTCATAGGAGTTACAAGCTGACCAGAGCTTCCGGGCTAGTTGTATTTTTATACATTAATATATTTCATAGAACATATGTTTTGCATGTATGTATTTCATTTACAGTCAGTGGAATTCATTTAGGAGAAAAAAATAACATTAATATCTCGAAATCTAAAAAATGCAATGAATCTGTTACCTAGCCCTTAATAATATATTTGATTTACTGACTATACTAACATCACAATGTTATTATCAAGGCATTGAATAATTCAATCACTTTTGACCCATTACTTTTCATCATAATTTTCTACAAACTGTTGAAAATCCAAACAAAATGTTTGAAATAATATGTTAAATTATTACATGTACAGAGAAGAAAAATGAAGTCTAGGCATTTACAGGCCTTATGATCTACGATTGGCTGATTTAAGTCGTAAATCAAAAAACTGCGTATCATTAACTGTAATGTAGTCCCGTGGCTAGTGTTGCGGACTTACGGATAAGAGGCAGAGGTCCAAGGTTCAAATCTTACTCTACCCCAAACTGATACATATTTACAACTCGTTGAAAATGGCATCAAAATTTAAATATTTGGGGAACAATATAAACGCGAATATTTAATTTAAATTTAAAATAAAATATTTTGTTAATCAAACCAAGTTTACAAATTTTTCAGATGTTTCCTAGTACTTAAAGAACCTGACATATCGTCAACCCTGTCTATGTCTGGTGGCTCTTGTGGTCACTTTTCACGTTGGATAACATTCAACATTCTGTCTATTTTAAAACATCTAAGTTACTCCTATTCCTCGATCTTTTGATTTTTGTTATGTTAAATATCTAAAATCTTTTTTGATCTTGATGAGATTCATTTGACTGAATTATTTCACTTACATACTAGGCACCATCCGAAAATATATTTTTCAATTTGTATACTTGGTTTAATCTACAAAAAAAATGTAGATATATGGACATTGAAATATATAGTTAATGTATTATGAGTTTTTACAATGTTTATATACAAGAACAACTGATGGAAAAATTAAAAAAATGTGAATGTTCTAACATGGACAGAATTGTGAATGTTACACAGTGTGTCAAGTAGAACACTTAAACAAGACATTTTGATAACTCTTTAGGCTACGAAATCCAGTCCTTGTCTCAACACATTTGAATAAACTCGAATTCGAGATCTTTTTGATACTTTTTGATAACAAACTTAAATTTAACCATCACATTGACCACATTTCACCACATTTGGATTTATTTTGCGAATATCTAAGACATTAAAAAACCAGAAAATTGCAATTACATTGTATAAGTAATTTGTTCGCAGTTTGCTTGAATTCAATTATATATTCTGGTCTCCTAATTATAATATTAATATAACGCGGATTGAATCGGTGCAACGTTAATTTTTTGAATCGTTAATATTTATAATCGGATCAAATACTTTCATAATCAACTATAATGATCGTGTAGAGTACTTTTATATCTTTAGTGTAAAATTCAGAAAGATTTTGGCTGGTTTGATATTCTTGCACATATTGTTATCCAACTGTATAGATGCCCATGATATCCTTACTCAGATAAACATTAATGTACCTCGCGGTAACTTGCGTATGAATCCTGTCTTAGCTGTGGGAAATTATAAAACAAACGCCGGATTCTTTTCCCCTCTGCCAAGGATCCTAAGAACAGTGAACAAAATCTCACTAAACGGTACTTCTTGATGTGTTCTTACAGCAAAGGCAAGCATGAAAAAAGCAATCGGTGTTGTCACTCCTGATTCGCGATGACACACTTGCCATGTCCGCCTAGATTATGCCATAATTATACCTTTGTTAATTTAAAATTGTTAAGATCAAGTGTTATTTTATAGTAAATACTCAATAATGCCAATCTGTTAGGGCTTTCATAAGCCTGTTGATTGGCTTAAAAAAAAACTCAAACGGCATAATTATTGATAGTAGTTCATCGACATAATTTCCTTTTCCGCACTCAGCGGAGTATTCAGTGTTTTTTTATCATCTTTTACATGAAAGTACATTTAAAAACAATATTTCAAGTCCGTCCTACCAGGAATCGTACACAGGTCTCGAAGAATGGTAGGCAAAGGCACAAAAAAATGTTTGGTGGGATTATCTTCTTTCGATTTACTTATTTAGGAATTTTACCATGTCCATGGTTCTAGTTTTATTTCACACACATAACTGTATTCTTCATCCGCCTAGACAAAGTTTATTATTTAAAGTAATAATTTCATTCAAAATGAGATATTATGGGCACCGGCAACACCAAGTACCAGCTCTGCCAACACACATGACTAAAACGTCACCACCGAGAAACGAAAACGTAAATCATATCTCTCCGCTCAGCGCTGGTACCGGTTGACCGACACCACACAGCTAATGACATTTAAAGCAAACCTAAATTCAATTTGCATTTATTAACACAGCTAGATTAAATCAGTATTGTTTTAATTTCTCATTTAATTTAATCAAATAAAGTTACAAGATTCATAATTAACTCCACATAATATGTTCGTAAATTTTTTATTTTAGTACACGTGCAATTCTGGCAAATTTAATTCAATATAATCATCGATACACCAAAAACAGTTCACTTCGTGTAATAATTATAATAAGTACAGGGTTTTGGATACTCGGGGCCATCATCAAGTAACCGTCCACAGTTTGTACACGATTCCTATCCTATATGGATAGGTAATTCTAGCACCATGATATTATTAACACCTTAATTCCAGGATAAAACGTTCACCTTTCCGGTAATCCAGTATTACTGCGCACCAAGGCAAGGGTAGAGAGCATTAATTGTTTTAAATCCATATTAACCCGAGTGCTTGCTCGAGCCAACCATAAAATAGAACAAGAAATACTGGCTAGGTTTTGCCTAATTTGTTTAATGGAGAAGAACAAATGTCGCTCCAGTGTTATATGCACACCCGCACCGTGTACAGTAAACGCAATAAATAAATACATTTTATTATTATGATTGAACAGAAATGGATAATGTTTTTCAAGAAAAAAATTTAGAAGTCAAGGCATTAACAGTCTATTCACATGCCTATCAGACCTCTGTATTAGGAAAAATACATGTTAAAGAAAATATACTCTGTCTTAGGTCAGCAATTGATTCACTCAGAAGAAAACTTGTTGAACTTCGACTCTGCCCAAACACTAGGTTCGGAGATCATGCTTTTCCCATTGCAGGCCTTTCTGTCTGGAACCAATTGCCTTCACACTTACGAATCATCGACAGTCCCAGTCAATTCAGATATTAATTGAATTTTCATGTCTTTCGTGTATCTCTCAATTTTAAAATTGGAAAGTATAATATTATGGAGTGTTAGCATAGTAAAAATGTAAGTATAAGTTTAGAATTTTAAAGCGCCACCGAGGGGATTTTTCACTAAAATGGCACTATATAAATCAGCCAAACAGTATCATTATTATTCATATTTTTGATGGCCTTTATTTATGTGCATGAGGCAGATCCGTTTTATGCATATGAGGCTTATGATCTGTCATCGGATGGTTTGAGTGACTTCTTTACACATTAGGTAAAATGGTGATTTATACTTGAAAATCGAATATCTTTAAGGCTAGTTAAATAAATCAAAAATATGTTTAGCTCGTCCAAATGTTTAAAGACAAGCTCACGATTTTACCCTTTAAGGAGCCTATTTACATTATATACAAATTTTTGAAATTTGTAAAGAACATTTTATCGAATTTATGTAGTTCATTTTATAAAATTTTAAGGCATTCTATTTTTTGTTTAATAAGTTTTCATACTTTGTTTTTCTTCTCATTAGCAGAAAAAAAAAAAATATTATTTGTATTTGACTCTTAAGTATGGCATAATTTATTTTCATTTATTTAACTTAACTCTTATTATTTAAACCTTATTATTTTGTTTCTAGCTCTTAAAAAAGTTTGAAAAAAATAAATTATTATAATTTTTCATAAAAAAAGAAAATAATTGCAGTTTCATTAATTTTACATTGTCTTGAGGCATTGAGTATATGTATTTTTTCGCAAAAGGCAGAAACAAAATTATTGAGAAAGGAAAATGGAAACCTATGCATTTACATGACTTATGACATATTATTGGCTGATATAAGTGGTCACATTACACACTGTAACATGAACCATTCTGCGGCTGGTTCTTTAACCATAACAAGCGATCAAGATACTCAGCATTTTCTTGACAAATGTAGTGCCCTATTCACCACCACGTGTGGATAAGTGGTTAACGATGGTGAAATATATTTAGTTTCATATAAATAATAGAAAGTAATTAAGTTTAATTACGTATCTCTGATGCTTACTGTACTTTTGCATAAAAAACGATAAATAAAAACTGTCACTTTTAGTATAGTGTAGTCTCCTATTATTTCTTAGTTTTCTGAGTGTGCCCACAAAGAAAAGGAAGGGTTTGTTGATTGCAGTTTTTGTCTACGTTTTTTGATACTGAACCGTTGTAAAACACCCCGCAATTTAGTATCTTGTAATATTATAATTAATTTAATCATTCATTAAGTTTACTTTACGTTACATTTCTGTCTTTAAATTGGTAACAGCAACGTTACAAAACATACACTATTCAATACTTAACAGGTTAGTACATATAATATTTGCAATATTTTCTCAAAGGTAATTTTCGATTTGTCTTGGTATTATTTGATTTTATTTTTCCTTCTCAAAAACACCGTTAAAAATAAACAATAAACTTAACATATAGTATGACCTTAAACATATAATTAATATTCATCGTTGATGATAAAAAGTAAAAGAAACAATGATAACCTATTATTGACATTCAAAGCATTCATTTTACGATCTATATCTTGATTCTCGATATCTTGATTTTTAAAATATTTTTTAAATTACAAATTTTTGTGTACATTTTAGTACATTTCTTAAAACAAAAAACAATTAAATTATTGAAACAAAAATCCCACATAGAAAGGCCTATGCGGGGGAATACTAAATCAAGGAAAAAAAATTGTTTATTATTTTATTTTATTTATTATGATTCACAAACAATAAACAATACATAGGACATTGGTAAAATATTCACAATTTGTTTTATTTAGTTATCAATTATATGTAAACACAATATTTACAAATCATAAGAATAAAAAGTAATAGTAATAACTATAAAACAATGTTTTTTAAGTTTATATAGATTATAAAACCTAAGCCATGAATGTGAAATATCTTTATATATATCATTCCTCTGTACGTGTCATGTCACTGTACTCCTCCTAAATGGCTTAACCGATTTACATGCGGTTTTCAGATAAATATAGATCTTTGCGATGTGCGTGTTCGTAGATATTTAAATCTTCAACCTAATTTGTAAAAAATAAGTAAGGAGCACAAATGTTTTATTCGTCAATCACCAGGGTTGCATTCGAGGAGAATGCATTTACAAAAAATGGAATGATGTTATTTTGTGAATAAAAAAAGTTGGTTTTTGAATGTTTACAAACAGCATTAGTTTTTTGTGGATCTCAATCAAATTTTTTCCTTAAATTTCTTATAATTTCTACCCATTTATTTCTTTTTACTGGATTTTTGGCAATGCTAAAATAATATAAAATTCAATACATCCAAAAAATCGTATTCCTATAAAATTACACCCCTCTGTTGGTAAGAAGACCGGAGTTTGACGTTTGCAAAAAGAATGCTATATGCCAAATTCAATGTTTAAATAATAACAATTTTTAGTTTTGGAATTTAATCACAAACAAATACCCAGGTACCTACTTATCAATGAAAAGTAGTTTTCCAACGTTCGGGCAGGACAACGTCTGTCGGGTCCGCTAGTAGTCATATAAAATAAAAAGGGGAAGTTACAATCAGGGTTATTTAATAATTAAATAGATTTTAAGAAAATAACAAATAAAATAAAAAAAAGTAAATATTTGTATATACCACTTATCGAATTTGAATGTCAATGACCCTGTATCTTTTTTAGAACACTAATTATCAAAAAAACAAAATTTAGAGAAGTGACCTTTATATTGAATTCAAACCTAGCAAGCAAAAACAAAACCAAATACAATCAATTTAATATAAATAAAAATAAATTCGCAGCTAATGAAAATATTTTTTTGTTTTTGTACCTAATAGACTATTAAACTAAGTCAAAATTTTATTTTTACATATCGTATTATCAGTGCTATGATTTTTCAAAGTTTTTTGATTTTGAAATAACTCCGCGTGTGACGTCAGAGGTTCTTCTCGGTCAATTCTCCCGATTGCTTCGTTTACGGTAAGCAAACAGGATATCCTTCACAGCTCACATTGGTTGATTCATATGAACCAGCAACGTCGTTCAAAGTAGTGCATTTTTATAAAAATATTTTTGATTATTTTTTCGTACATTTTTAAGAAACTATGTTGTACAATTTAATGCTCTAATTTTTACCGCGCGCAAGAAAACATTCTTTGTATCCAATTTCCCGAGGGCTGAAGTTCTTCATTCGCTTTCTCTTAATCAGCTACGTATTTGAAAACAGTTAATCCATGTAAATTTGAACATTTTGCCACTGATTAAGCTGTTTGTAATATTAAATTCACATGTTTATTGAACATTTTAAACATAAGTTTGACGCACATGTTCACAATCAAATTTCAATTTGAGTATTCTGAAAAAAAATATGGGAATGCTTATCAATATTTAGGTTTTGTACATATATTTATAATTTTGTATGTAATGTAATTTTTAATAGGTACTCGCAAAAGCGCATAGCGTAACTTAGCTCTTGTAAGTTTTATGAGATGCAATTATTATGCGCTGAGTATTTGTGCATTTCTGGTTTATTGTCCTCGGCGGTAGCGAGGGGTTCGCAAATAACTCCCAGTGAATAACAACTTTTAGTCGTCTGAGCAAAGATGTGGAAAACTCTTGAAAAACTCAAAACGTACGCTGAAAATTTTTACGAGAAAAGTTTTCAACTATTGTGGTTTATTTAACTTTTCAAGAATCCCTGTTATTATATTAAGGCAGTGACGTCATTATCAACTTTCTTACGTCATTTTTCATGTAGCTTAAATGCAATCCTTTCGATACGATCAACCAGTAATAAAATACACATTGATATGAATCGAAATGTTATTCTTATTTATACTCGTACATAATGTAGGTGCCAGTGGCGAGTGGTGATTTTATTTACAGGTAGGCTATAAAAAATATTTTATCTATTTTTACTTTTTTTTTTGCACCACAACAGGCCAGGAGGCCTAATTAAAGTGGTGAATTACATCACAGAGCACACAGGCTTGAGAAAAATCACATTTTAATTTTTGTGTTCTCACTGGGAATCGAATCCGGAACCTTCCGCGTGTGAGTCAAGCGTCTTGACCACTACACCACGGAGGCCACCGATTTGTAACTACATAAAAGGTACATAATATAATGTAAGTAATATATACTATAAATTGATATTTTTCTTTGGTTCTGTGTGATACAACAACTCTCATCCATGAAATCAACTCAAACGATGTAACTTCGTGATATATTATATTATATGACTGAACTAACTAGACTAGATGAGACATAAAATGACTAGACTCTATTAAATTTCTAATGTAACCCTAAAGGGTTTTTAAAAATTGTAAATAAAAAAAATATATAAAAAAATATGGACATATTATCCATCACTTTAAAAAAACTAAGAAGTCAGTAGATATTAGGTATTCAATTGAAATGTCAACTGGCCAAATTGTTCTAGTAATTACTAGAACAATGATTTAAAATAAATGGTAATTGTTTATTTGTTTTTCTGTAAATAAAGTTACAATAAAACATTATTATGGTTAGTCAAATATAATGGTAAGCTGTGCATAATCTCTTTTATACACGGTTCGCCCCTGGTAGGTGCATAAAACATGTGTGTGTATGTTCATTTTAGACTAACGTACGCGTATTGTCATACTTACCTATGCATTGCATTTTGTAATTACGTAGCATTTTATATTGGACTCATTATATGTTATTCTTTCAATATGTACTAATATTTTTTTTAAGTAAAATGTTTTTTTTAAATACAATCAAAGCATCATATAACTTAACAAAAATATTTTTTTAAAGGTTACAAAAGTAAATAAATATTTTTTTAAATTATCAAACCTCTTACCAAGCTTTCTCCAACGACTTCTTCGATATAAATACACGTCTCAATTTTTTTTTACTTATGCACCCACACACACACCTTTACCATTTCTTTCACACACGCACATACACACCCTTTCAAATACACACACATTATGTAAACTCTTTTCTTATATATAATTTATTATTAGATTAACAGTGGTTTTTTTTGTCTCTAGTATTATGAATTTACTTTTCCTTATTTGTATGCAATAGTTGTAAAAATCCCGAATAAAATAAAATAATTCATCCTGTAGTTAGCTTATTTTAGATTACAGATATAAGTCTCGGCAAGTTGAAAATGAAATGCTTATTTTGAAATGCATGTTAAGACTATTATTTTGAAGTCTCTCGACTGGCTTCTAAAGCCTATTAATCATTTTTGAAACAAATCATAATGGAACAGGGGTATGCTTCAATGTTGTAAGATCGTACTCTTCATTAAGTGCCCTTATGCAAGTTGGGTAAAAATAAGGGTAAGTGAATGTAAGATAAAAATGTATGTAAAGAAAACACAATCTTCAATATTACTATTTAGTGACGCGCCTTCCTACCATTGCTGAGGTCTAGGAGACATTGGAGAAATATCTATTTTTTTACAATTCTGAATTAGTAAGGGTCTATAAAATATTCTCAAGTAAAAAAAAAAAAGTTTTTGTATTTTTCAGTAGCATAAATTGTAATTTTAAATTTTGAATTCCCGCGAAAACAGTCCATTTCATTGGCCACGCCCCTAATACGTCACGAATTGGTTAAATTTTGCCCTTTGTTTGTGACCGTTTAAATTTTAACAGAACGTCATCACGAATCTTTAGTTCAAAATTGTCAAGCCAAACATGTCACGTTTTTGTGGAGACGAGTTTTTAAATAACTTTATTTTAAAAATAATGAACGAAAACATTTTCGCATAATATCCATTTTGATTTTGAAAATACAATTAATTTTTTTTAATCCGTTTCAAATATTTTTATTGGTATTCGTAGTATGTGATTTTACCCTATTCATGGCAGGGTGGATGTGAAAATTTGATTTAAACGTTTTTTAAACTGCGGTATTTCATTGGACTGGCAATTGAAGCGTAAGGCAGATCTCCTTACCGTCATGTAACAAATGATCAAACAACGCTGCAATTGGTTTACCAATGCAGTTCCCTTTGCACCTCTGGGAGCGAAAAGATAAACGATGATGATGATCATTCAATAAAATGTGCTGACCAGTGTTAATAGTACGTATAGCTGTTTGTCAAAGCCTAAAATTTGGTTTTTGTCAAAGTGCGGGAGAAAATTCCTTAACCAAAACACAGCAAGGCAAACTTACCTTCAACTGATTTCCGTTTTTCATTTTCACAAAAAAGTAGCTATCAATTCAATAACATTTGTCCAGGGTTCTAGATCTATTTTACATGCAGAACTGTCCTGTTAATTCCACCCGGACATGGCAAAATGCGCGGTTTTAATGCTAGTAATCAATAAATGAAAACTTCATAAAAGTATGGAAATTGTGACAAATTTGTATTACAAATGCTGTGTGTTTTGTCACAAAGGGGAAGTTTTTAATTGGTCTTGTTACCGTCGGAGCGAAGCTGGCAACACAGAAACACCAACACTGTAAACAACACCCAGGTAACAATAGTCCACGGAAGGTTGCACTTTAGTAGATGAATTATTATGCATGCCAGTCATCTCCTTCTACAAAGACTTGGTGTCATTAGCCAGCGGTGCTAGACACTGCTACAGTAGCCACCTTTGTACCACTTTGTCCATGTGAATGTCCCACTGTGTTATAAAGAGCGTAGAATAAAAATGGTCTAACTGAAATTTTTTAATATCCCTCATTTGCCCAAAATAGATTTGCTTGTTACCGGTATCCGCACATAATGGCATATAAAAAAACCTAAATAAAAAACCGATTGCGGCGTTAAATGTTAATTTGTAAAACAAAGACAGGAACTAAGACGCAGTTAGTAAAACAGTCGCATGGGTTCAATTACCGCCAGATGCAAGAAAAAATCGAAGAAATAATTATTGGTCTTTTTGTTATAGTGGATTTTTCATAACGTTCATCCGTATTCTCTCTTTTCGACCTGTGCCGCGATTATGAACGCTATATTTATCTGTACATATCGAGACGGTACACTAAAATTCTTTACTTTCTTCATCTACCTCGGTATGTTCTACCGAATTCTCATCTTGACTTCATATTATCAAATCTAACCAATGAATGACCCTGAAAATTTGGTTAGCGTTCCTTACTTCATTAAAACTTAACTAGTTCTAATTTATTTATTAAATAGGCTTCTGTGATTAAAAGGTGCCCACTTTACAGCGGTTATAAACTCCAATAAATCCCAATTCAAGCAAAAAATGCTTGCGCGAACTGAATGATTTTTATATTACTTTTGACAATTACCAAGACGGTATGCTTAACAACTTGCCCACCACATACCGCACACCTTAGTTGAGGACGTAGGACGAGGAGTAAATAATAAGTCTCCTTGGCGTTGCCCACATACATGGAAAATTTGCTCGTTGTCAAACGAGAAAGGCTGCCCGAAGGAGCTCTCTGTAATCTGGTAGCCTTAGCATCTTTATGCTGAAAAAAAGTATTCCAGAAGTACATAATATTTTCTTCATTGGATTGAGAAAAGAGGGAAGTGAATTCTTCACTGACTGAGATTAAATTGAATGGACATGATCAATTCGCCGAAATAATTACCAAACTTTTTAAAAGCCTTGAAATTGTTTTTGAAAGCCACCAGATCTGTATATCCGACAGGACCTATAACAGGGCCACGGATAGTAGCGAGAAACTCCATTCGGTAATTATAGAGAAAGGGAAAGGGACAAGACCACAGGATGTGTTCAGAAGATTGCTTAGGATATCCGCAGCAGCATGAAGGGGAGTCAACAATATTAAGAACAAATTATTTTTGATTAAATTTACCATGACCTGATTAAAACTGCGTAGTCCAGTGATCGGGAATAATAACACTGTTTTTTTATTTTATATTATCTGTGCATCTAGGCGCTCATTTTCAAAACATACAGTTTTGTCAAAATTCAATTCGACTTTAAAATTGACATATTTCTCTCTGATATTGTTGATATGCTACCAAGTGCCAACCTCAGAACGAATAAAAATTAAAATAAATCGTAATTTAAGGAAAAATTTCTTAGCGGCACGAATTTTTTGTGACATTTAATACGTAGATATGCGTATCGAGGGGTACTAGACTCGTCGGTACAAACTGATGTACTTACGAAAACTTGATGGTGGGGGGATCGGTAATGGATCTTCGTAATCGCTTGGAAGAATTTATCTTCAACTATACCATAATGGTGAAGGTATGACGTCCTTAGCTTCCCATTAAAATCGTTGCCCTGCTAAAAAGCCTCATGTAAAAATAAAGGCTCAACCCTTTGCTCCCCGACAGTACAAATTTGTCCTAGTGTAAAATAACTCACATATCTCGTATATGAAAATTTATTTTGCGTAACTAATCACTGTCAGTACATTTTGACGTTTCGGAGTAGTTTCAGCCATTTCAAAGTAATTAGTTTAAAATGTTTTCTAGGGTTCGTTTTGCGTAGAGCTGTCTCCGTTTAAAACGGTAAATACTTTGTGGTAAAAATAATACATATTTAGTAAATAATTGTTACCATTACATAGTGGTATCACAACACAATGCTCTGAGCTGATGAAAATACAATTTTCAGAAATATGTTCTTACTAGGAATTGTACACGGAAGTCCCGTGGTGTTAACAAAATACCCTCGTTCTACTATTTTTTACCATTTGGGCTTTTTCTAATTTAATTTATCGTCTATCGCATATCAAAAAGAAGGTATAAGGGATGACAAAATGACTTAATACACTATATTTTTAATATATAATATGAACAAAACTCTTTCATTTTAAAACCCTAAGAAATACAAGCAATTCAAAATGATTGAACTTTTTTGGATCGGGTGTTATCATAAGTTTTGTCCATTTTTTTCCATATGAAGAGAACAATGTTTTGAGTTTTTCCAAATTTTTTAGGCAGAAAGTGGATTCAACCCCCTAGAGAGCTGTTTATACTAACTATGAATTGTATAAATTGGCAATGTTCGTTAATAAATAAACAAACAAACATATTACAGCAGAGATGGATAACATTTTAGATATGGGAATATAGAAATCTAGGCATACACAGGGCTAATGACCCGTCGTTGGCTGATTTAAGTGGCCACTTTACACATTGTGTAACATGGATGTAACTTTGTGTAAATGTTGGGTGATAAGTTATGTAAATGCCTAGGGTTCTATATTCCCTTTTGTAAAGTGTTTTCCATCTCTGTTGTAATATGAATTTAAAAAATATTCTCAATAACGTATTCTTCTTCACTATTTTACAAAAAGATAGCCAATAGTTCATAGCATAGCTGCTGACTGTTTGTCGGCAGGACGCGAACCTAACTTGGAAGGACGCACGCACGCTGGCAGTCGATAGATATGTACAGAGGCTCTTTGAAGACATCATATTCTCCAACTAGGGAGCGGACATGAAATGATGATAATTTATTAATTTATTTTTTATTTTCAAATAAAATCCCGTCTCCAACAAAAACATCGTTGAATTAACTTACTGGTAACAGAAGAACTATAAAAATTGGAAAGATGAAAAAATCGTTTTCAGCCGTTGCCTAGTAGGTGAAACAGTTCAGTTGGATGAATTTTACAAACATGATAAAGGTTTCAGCTCTTTTATTTCACAAAAGGCAACATTGAAAGCCTTACCCACTTATCCGAATCTGTTTTAAAGGTCTTGTGGCCTCTTTTTAGATCCGTACATTGCAAAAAATCTTTGTTTACAAAAGATTCACGCATTTTTATTTTTTGAATTTACATTTACTGATTTCAATGCTCCTATCGCCGTCAGAGAAACATAAGTATATACGGTCAATTTGTCCCCCTCAATCAAATTTTTCCAATTTTGACGGCGATGGGGTATGTTAGTTCATTTACTTGTTAGTAAACTGGAAGAAACAAGTTTGATCGAAAGAACCAGAATCGTTACCACCCTTCCACTGGCCAAATAATTTAAACCTATTAAGCTCAAAAAAAAGAAAATCATTGTTCATAAATTTGCTATATGTCTAGCACCACCCTATTTAAAACCTAGCATCCTAGTCAAAACCTATCAACTAATCTATCAACCGACCAATTAACCAACCTAAGAACCAACCAAACCTAACATACCCACACGCAATATGAAAACCCAATCCTACCTAGGAGCTACCAAAACCCACCACGCTGCGAAGGAGCAGCACAGCCCTACTCCCGACCGATACACGCCTCCCAGCCCTACTCGTTAGTGTATAAGTAGAAAAACCCTATTTCCTTTTACGGAAATAGACAACACATGAACTGAGTTCGGTTCTGCATTGCAGCCACGAAGATCATTCCGTTTAAAATCCCATTAGAGTCAAAAAATTAAAAAAATATTTTTAAAAAAACAATGCACTTTTAGATTTCTCGAAGGGCATCCTAGTTTTTTACCCATGCGCTAGCAAGTTTTGCAAGATTACTAAAATTGTTCAGATTGCAGAAGAAATTGGAATTCTATGTCGGTCTCATTACCTGCGTCAAGCCATCGAGCATTGTTTCTCGAGCAAGAATAAACGTCAAGAATAGGACATCTCCAAAGGATGTGTTCAGCTATCTGCATGCCCAACCCGCACACGCAGTCGGGATTTTATGCAAGGGCAAATCCAGTTTGCGCCTGAATTTGCCATGACCTGTTAAGCTCGATTACGTAGTGACTCATGTCAACATATGAAAACAGAGTCAACAAATATCAACATATAAAAGAGTTGAGTAAACATATCTTAATTGAGTAAACATATCTATATCACTTCGTTTTGATATGTTTAGTTATTCTTATTTGTACATAAATGATGTATTTGTTTTTTTCATCAAAAACTGCATATTTCAAAATGTTTAATAATCCTTTTTTTTATTATCTCAAAGAAATGTGTTTACAAAGAAGTAACGAAAAAAGAATATTATTAAGTAAAAATGGTTTACACTTACAGTACTTTCATTGTGAACTAATATTTTTTTTATTGGACTTGAACCACTGTTTCCGTGGGCCCCTAATGTCTCTGTCTGAACGTCTGGCCGTATGAATGTCTGTCGGTGTGAAAGTCTGTGGCATTGTTAGTGGTATTCCAGCGCCCATAATCATAGTAAATCAAGAACTCTTTGTGAGCCACTTTTACGGACGTGATTTTTCGCAAAGCGGGAAATATGATTAAGATGTTTTTCCCTCTCCGGAAAGAGTCAGTCCACAGATTATGGTAATTCTGCTGGTTGGCGATTGTAATGAACGGTTTTTAGATAACATAGTAATTATCTTTGATAATAAAACTAATGCATTGGTTTTAAAAAATAAAAATGTAATCCAAAAAAGATATGTTTACTCACGTAATACCTACGGGAAACTATTAAATTTCACACTATTATTTTTTTTTTTATTAATATATTTCGTTTAATTTTTTTTAATAAAACATTTATTTCAAAATTAAAAAATAAAATAAACCTAAACATCATACAATATATTCAGTAGAAGTTTAACAATTTAAGAATAAATCTAAAAAATAAATAAAATATTTAAATATATATTACTGTTTCAAACAGCTGAGCAAAGTGAACGAAAATAGTATATATTATGATATGTATAAATAAATAAATAAACCACATACAAACATAATATATACACCTTAAGACTCGAAGAGTTTTTTTTTAAACGAATGAAATTAGGATGCATAGAGGTTATTTTAATTTATTTTTCCTTATACGCACCCAGTGTTGCATAGGGCAATGGGTTTTGATACTAAATGCAATGTATCTTATTGTCTGTTACGTGAAAATAATGATTAGTTACGCGCCAGAGCCCCGATTACAATGGGAAGTTAACATCTATCCTTAATTTTATCTACAAAGTAAAAAAAAATCTGTATGAAAAGCACAATATGAAAATATTTTTTTCTTCTAAACATGTTTAATTAAAGGTTACCGTACCGTAACGTTGTATTTTGAAACCACCATTTTTTTTATGTTGACCCTGCCAGGAATAGAACTCGGCACCTCATTTTTTGGCGAATGCGCACTCAGTTTTTGTTTATTGTTAATAGAAAAACAATTTTCAAATAAACGATACATACGAGTATTTAAGAAAAAAGCACATTTAAAAAGTAAAACAAAACATTTCGATCTAAATTACTCCCTAAGGAGGAGTTCCAGCATGTCTGCAAGCTTTTGGACATGCTCAAAACATCGTTGGTTTACCATTGTGATTTATTTGAGGTGCTCTTTTTTTAATTTGTAAAAAAACAGACACAACTTATGTGTAAATGCAATGAAATAGTGTGAATAAATAAATTTTTCATCATAATAAAGTAAATAAAGCAATAAAATAAATAAAACAACTTTGTTTTTAACCACTAATTTTTATTTTTCACCGACCGGTTTCAAAGCAAACAAGCTTCTTTGTCAAGGTTTACGTAACTAATGAATTGATTCCTTTTTATTTTATTTCTATCATGTTCACTAAATACTACACGTGGACCCAATATATCAAGTGGTTTTTTTCTTACACGGGTGGTAATTTGATATCCTTATTTTCGAAGTAAGCCAGGAGAGGACCAAAGGAAATATTGTTTATTTTTAAATTTATTTCAACAGAGAGGGAAAAATTTTTGAGAAGGGAATATGGAAGTCTAGGCATTTACAGGGCTTATGACCTGTCATTGGCTGGTTTAAGTGGCCACTTTACACACTGTGTAACATTCACCATTCTGCCCAAGTTTGAACATCCACATTTCTTCCATATTCCCTTCTCAAAAATTTTTCCCTCTCTGTTGAAATAAATTTAAATATGAACAACTCCCTAGGGAGGAAATCCAGCCGGTCTGCAAGCGTTTGGACATAATCAAACATTATTGTTTATTTGGTTATTAATCATTGTTTTCTTATTATGAATAGCTTTTTTAATTTCTAAGATAATGAATTATATTATTATAATGAATAACCACAAAGTTAGTGCTTCGAATATAAACTTTATAAATAAAACAACTTTGTTTTTAACAACTAATTTCATAATTAGTGGTTAAAAAGAAAGTTATTTTATTTATTTTATTATACTGAATAACCACAAAGTTAGTGCTTCAAATATAAACTTTAAATTATTCATCTCTCAGAAAAAAATGAAACGTGATTGAACGTCTTTTTATAATTTTATCTTTAACACGTGTTACGATTTAACTTATACCATTTAAGTCTAAGTGTTTTTTTATTAAAATATTTGTATTTGAAACGTATTTTAGTGAATTGTTTTTAGAATCACCTCGTAGCTATGGAGGGTAATTTACATTTCTTGAAATGTATGTTTAACCGGTGGAAAAGATATGTAAGAACGAAATTCTCAGAAAAAGATTATGTATCAACACAAACATAATGGGCACCTTTGCTGGATCCTGGCAATTCAACGTGATGTATGTTTGATCCAAGAAAATTTACTAACTTGCTTTGTAGGCAACACGATCACATTGCAGAGAGATGTTTTTTTATTATTAAAACTTAGTTATAAAAAAATATTGATGTCAAACATTTCAATAAATGTAAATATTTTTCTATAACCACTACATACTAACTTACTCGCAATTTTTAAAATTAAATTCAAACTCCTAAATTTTATTTTATATTGATGTTGTAAAAATAACCTTTTATTGATAAATTAGAATCGGTTTGTAGTCCAGTGGCTAGTGTTGCGAACTCACGGATCAGAGGTCTAAAGTTCGAATCCCACTTTACTCCTACTTGATTTCTATTTTCTAATAGTGAATTATTTATAACTGGTTGAAAATGCCGCCTCATATTTAAATATTTGGGTAAATCATAAGAACGCAAATATATTTTTTCTCATTTAAAAAAATGAAATTATTTGCAAAATTTATAAAATTTAAAGTTCTGGTGAATGTGTATTATTGCGGGATTCGCATGTTTGTGTAATTATTAGTATCCTGACGAAGAGGCGGGTGCGACTCGAAATCGGTAGACAGAACAGTCAATAGGTGATACACAAATATTGACTAAGTCTTCTTTTAAGTCGTTTGCTCTTGCAAGAGTAGTCGTGGTCACTTCGGCAGGAAGGAAGCACGTCGGAGGATCCGTCTCCATCCGCTTCTGTCTTCAGCGCTTCTGGAGGTCTCCTGAACAGATGCCAGTCGCTTGACAAAAGCCAACAGATGGAAGAGTTGACGAAATGTGGGTGTTCAGACATGGGCTGAATGGTGAATTTTAGATGGTGTAGATCTGTCGGCCTCGTGGTGTAGTGCTCAGCGCGTTTGCCTACTATGCGAGAGGTCTCGGGTTTGATTCCCGACATTGTTGATAGGAAATATTTATTTAAAAGGGTGTTTTTTCACACAAGAATATTTCATAGTCCCTGGACTGGTACTTGAAGCGTAGACTGATCGTCTTACCTTCATGTAACAAAAAATATCAAGATACGTTGCGATTGGTGTACTAATGCAGTGTCCTATGCACTATTAGGTGCGGAAAGGGAATGAGGATGGTGATGTATAACGTAGCCGCTTAAATCAGCTAATGACAGTTTGAAATGTCCTGACTTCCATATTCTTTTCTCTCTGTTTCAATAAATTTCAATATTATTTAATCGTTTCCAGACTTTTCAGCGAAAATTTGGACATACCTCAAATATTCATGAATATTTTGTTTTAAAAATACTTTTTGCGTTAATACTATTGACACCACTGTTTTCAATTTTAAAAAAATATTTAATTAATCCATGTTTCCAATATTTCTCTATCTGCGTCTCAACTTTTATATAAGTATATACTGTCAACATTTTCCACATGACACCAGTCAAACAATGTTAAAGGAGATCTAAAATCTCACCCTAAAACACATATAAACTTTTTAATTTGAATTCAATGAGTCATGATATGTTTCAAACCATTTTTCTGTCTTGGTAATAACAAAGTAAAGCATCAAGTATAAAGAACACGTGACTTTCTCTAATCTCCCGAGAAGTTGTATCAATTCTCCGGCATTTGAGCCCAAGTTAGTAAACTGATTATCCAGAGTTAGGGCCAGTAAGTAGGTGTTTAGCCGGCCGTTATCTCGCACTAATTGAGTTTTTTATTCACCCCTTACCACGCGGGGTGGAAAGCTATAAAACCTCCCGCGCCACGTAAGGGTTTCGAGTAACGATGCCGAGTTAAGGGCGTTCGCTAAGAGATAAATTTAATTTCTACGGCCGAAAGAAACAGCCGGCTTCATTTAGAGAACACGAAAAAGCCTTTGAAGACTAGATGACAGATTAATATTTTTCTTATTAAAATTTTAACTTTGTTTGATCCTCGAAAAGAGACATAATTGAAGAAAAGGTTTATGGGGTATTTATATTCATAGAATAACAATTCAATTTGGAGACGAACGTTTTTTATATTTTTTATAAAGTTCTATTTAATAATAATAATTTGTCTTTCAAATAACATTGAACGTAAAGATGACTATAACTCTTATCAAATATGAAAGTACTAAACCGTGTTTTTAGTTTTTGGTTCATAAGTCTGTTTATACATTCATTTTAATTTTTCTTTAAATTTAATACACAACTGTGCTTTTGTGTTTAGTATTAGTTGCTTATTATGAACATCCTGTACTTGTTTTACCAATTCCGATGATGAAACAAATTTTTTAGGCAAAACCTTTGCTTAAAATATGTTAACTTAATAATTTTGGTACAAAGTGTCAAACATCTTTATTTAGTAAGACTATTTAATTTTTACTATCTAACTACTGATTTCACTTACGTAGGCGTTTTTTCTTTATTTTTTTCAAATGGACATCCTCGAGACCCTATCGCCGGCCAGCACTTTTGCCTCCTCCCACGTCAATCCCATTTCCTTTTCCGTTGGATAATGTCAAAAAATTGACATCGATGACCTTCCATGACAGTAGACGCCCTCAAATATAAAAAAGGCAACTAAGGTTAAAGCGATTCCGAGATAACCGTAGCACGGGTCCATGCCAGGTCTACCGCCACACCCGCAAGACGCTCGTAATAGTAGGCTGCTGCGTCCGTTCTCGGACTTCTATGTTGGTAATGAAATCGAACCAGATACTTAATATTATTCTCCTTAAATACTTACTCTCAAAACTCGGAAGTTCAATGAGTTTTGATTTTTGGTATGGTGCCAGGATTCGCACCTATATTGGAGTAGTAGCATTGCACTAGAATTGAATAATCGGCATTTTGTAGGCATTTTCAAGACTAGGAAATTGATTAAAACATTTTAAACTTAAGTACCCTTCGTTATAAATATTATGATTTTGGAACATCAAGAAAGTAGTTAAAAAATTGCTAAACATTTCATATAATAATATAATATGAATATGTTTATGCCAATGTATATGTTTATATGTGTGTATGAATGTTTATGAATGCATTACAAGTGCTCCGGTTCAAGACGGATTTTCTAGCAAGTTGGGGCAAGTTTACAGGCATGGGTCATTCCTGATTGTGTCGCTATGAACGGTGTTTCTGTACGAAATAAATGTTTGTACAATGTCATTTATAAATAAAAATAAATAATAATAAAAGAAAAACTGGTCATTTCTCAGAATTAGGTATGAGATAATGATATTTTTTAGTAAAAAGGTGATGAAAAAGCACGTGATTGTCGAATTAAGATGTGGAATACAGTTTTTATCAATACTTTCTATAAAAAAACAATAAAACAGTTATAAGAGAACGGACGCAGCAAACTCCGGTGACAACTGTCATCAAGCGGAAGCGATACAGTTGGCTTGGCCGTGTACTGCGGATGCGTCCTGAGAGATTTAATCTTGCCTATTTTACAAGGCATCAGGTTTTCGACGTCCTTGACGTCTACTGCTGACTATTTGTCGGCAGTTTATGTTAGAACTTTAGGACGAGAACATGACTTAGGAGGACGCAAAAGAGTTAGCAGCCGATAGATGTGCATGGAGGCTCTATATGGATACCGTAAGCTAGAGAGCGGACATGGAATGATGATAAAAAATATTTACTGTGGAGGTATTTTAAGAAATATGCAAATACTGTAGCACAGAAGGCAGGTATGTTTTTAATGGGTTTATTTTTTAAATATTTAAACAGATATTTAAGTAATAATCTTCAACAACCCTCTCGTGTCTAATGGTAAACAAAGACCTTCCCATTAGATCTCTATCCTGAGCGAACCGTAACTAACCACTTCCTGCAATCCGTCTTTTGTAATCATTTTGCTTGAGGCTTGCTGACACTTCTGCATGTTCGTGGTCACCTTTACAGGATTTTTTAAAGTTCATCAAGAGTCGGCGGTTCTGATAAAATGACCAGCCCAGCTCTATTTCTGGTTGGCAACCCTAAAGACCACTTTGATCTCGCTCTTATTTATGCCCACGCTCTTATCCATTCTTAATAGTAATTGGATGCCTGTGTTCTTTCTGTACTCACATACATGTCTGTTAAACTTTTGATTTCACAAAAAAATGAAAACGTTCAATGTGTTTTTTCATCAATATCTAACATGGCAACTTCGTAAAAATAAGATAAATGAATTATGATTGTTATAAAATTATTTTTAAATGCGTTGTTTCAATGTCTCTGTTTATTTTTAAGCTGTTAATGTTAGTTAAAAATAAAATAAATACAAGATACTTCAGTTTGTGCCATCTGCTTAATATTAACTGCTTAAGATCCATAAATTCCTCATTGTAATCACAGTAAAGATTTAATCGACACATGTAACTTTTTAAAGTGGGGAATTAACCGCAAGAAGCTGGCAATAGCTTACTTTACGATAAGGGAGTTCTTGTTTAATTACGTTCTTATAAAATATAAAACCATTTTATTGTACCATTGTTCTGTTTTTCTAAAAATATTAATGGGAATGGATTAAAAAACGGAGCATAAAATATTTTTTAATTTAATGTGCAACGTTGGCGATTTTGTCGTACTTTTGTATTATGTATTCAGATAATTGAACGCAGTTATGCAGAAAGCAGTCAGCCATAAAAAAGTGAAACTGAGATAATAGCACTTTTTTTAAAAGAGTGAATTATTAAATTTACACAACAGGAGGCATGATTTTGCTTTTAACAAATTACAAACAATAAATACATTTTTTTTTTTTTACATATTACAAACAAAAATCTAATTATGTATTTGACCAGTTTTCATGATTTTTATAGTACCATAAGATTTTTCTAGTTCTGGGGTGTTATCTGCAAATTGAGAAATGACATTTTTGTGATCGACACCATTTTCAGGAGGTTTATAGTTTGGAAGAAATATAGTAATTTGTATCAAAGCGGTCTGACTGTTTTTATCAGAGCAGAGCAGAGAAATTTTTTTCAAAATTGTGGACTGGCTGCTTTCTGCATAACTACGTTAAATTAAAAAAAGACGTTATGAAAAGCTTTGAAAACATATTCAATCAGTTTTATAACTTTATGTTAAGGTTTATTTGGACAGTGATTATTTTGATTTAAAAGTATTATTAAACGCAAAGGGTTGCTTTCGACCTGAAAAAGCTCAGCCGAAATCGAGTAAGGGTATTATTCCGAAACTTCTAGATGTGGGATCTGCAGTGCAGATGAGGAAACACCTGTACACATTATATTATGTTAATGCGATGCTTTATATCATAAAAGAAGCCTTACCTATCCTCGGAGGACCTCTGGTTAAACCAAAAGATGTTAAAAAGCTCGCCTACTACTTAGTAGCCCAATACTTAACGGATTTGGGTTTGAAAGGGGAGATTTAGCAAATTGAGAACTCTCGCCTTTCACACAGTGGCTAGGCTTTTTAAAATCTTGGGCTTGCGGGGTGAGAACTCTTCACGGGGATCCATCATAATAGATTTTTACAGGTCGCAGTAACGTTAGGAGCTTGTATTATACTAACTCCCATCTCTAAGAATAAGAATTATTTTAATTGAATTGAATTTAATTGTATTTATTTTTTTTTTTTTTTTTTCATTTTATTTTTTTATATTTCATTTTATTTGGGAAATCAACAGTTCTACGTACATATTTTTAGTAAACAAACAGATAAAGTGTATAAACTCAAAACTAATAACAGATTTTCACCAAGTATACGAAGTTAGAAAAGAAAATATATTACATATCAAATAAATACATGTAAGTTTATACATATCAAAATGTTATTTTCATGTTCTCGTAAATATATTTCGATAATCAAGGATTTTTTAATATTTTTTTTAAGAACAGTAAGTTATTGTAAATTGGGCGGGATTAGGACAAGAATGCTTGAAAAGAGGATAAGGAGGGGAAGGGAGATGTACATATTTATTATTATAATGGTAACTAAGTTACATAATGCATTTTAAGTGTAAATTTCAAATCTGACAGAGTGATGTTAGTGTAATCCATATCTTTAAATTTTGAATTGTACACTGAAAAAGTCCTACGAAAAAAAACATTTTTAACATACGATGTTTTACTTATTGGTACATGAAACAGGTGGTACCGTCTACAAATCCTGGCTGGTACATGTATTTTTATTAAACAAAGTAGTTCTGTACAGTCAACTATTCCAGTCATAATTTTGTAAAGCAGTAGTTGGTCCGCACACACTCTGCGGTATTGTAGAGAAGTGATTCCACGGAAGGCGGAGGCAGTGAGAGATGATACATAAGAAATACCGGTTTTGTATTTAAGGTACTTTTTAAATTTGTTTACAATATTTTATATTTTTGTTATATACATATATGAGATACTGGGGATTCCATATCTGAGATGCGTATTCCAAATGGCTTCTGACAAACGTATAATATAATGAAATTAGGGCCTTTGGATTATCAAAGTGTTTACTCATTCGAATTATGAAACCTAACATGCTCAATGCTTTGAAGGTAATTTTATTGATATGCTATTAAAAAAGTAGTTTTGAGTCTAAAACAATCCCAAGATCTTTAACTTCGTGCTTTCTCATAAGTACATTACTGAACAATGTTTAAAGTAAGTCCGTTTTTTTAAATTTGCATTTTTTTTTTAGTCCTTATGTTCTAATTAATGATCTGTACATTTTTTTACCATACATGAGGTTCAGGTGTAATTTTTTATATCAACGACATTTTCGACATATAATAATGTTAAAATTATGTTATAGTGTTTTTGGACAAGAATATTTCATAATGTTTCATTTCCTATGAACATACGAGTATGTCTAAATAAATGTGAAATAAACTACTTATAAATAAATAAATAGTATGAAGCGTTGGATTGATCATTTTACTAAATGTAATTAAATATTTGCATATAACCACTTACCAACTTTTCTATGTCTACTGGTTTTGAGACGTACCCGTCTCTTCGTCAAGACACCAATTAAACCAAAATGCAAAACATGCCATGCATGTTGGTTTAATTGGTGTTCTGGCAAAAAGATGAGTACGTCTCTAAACCGGTAGACATAGAAAAGTCAATAAGTGGTTTTATACAAATATTTAATAACATTTAGTAAAATGTTTGACCACAAAGTTAATGCTTTAAATATTAATATTATTTGATCATGTTACCTTAATCTAACAAAAATGATAAAGATACGCCACGATTGGTGTAGCATTGCCCTATGTACTATTAGGTGTAAAAAGGGAAAGATGATGATGGTGTTTTAATAAATTTTAAGAGATTTTTTCATTGCACAGTTAAATTGATATTGCCCTATGTACTATTAGGTGTAAAAAGGGAAAGATGATGATGGTGTTTTAATATATTTTAAGAGATTTTTTCATTGCACAGTTAAATTGATCTGGTGGCTTTCAAAAACAATTTCAAGGATTTAAAAAAGTTTTCTAATCATTCCGGCAAATTGATCATGTCCAATCAATTTAATCTCAGTTAGTGAAGAATTCAGTTCTCTTTTTTACTTATCCAATAAAGTACATATTACGTACTTCTGGATTACACAGTTTTGGCACATAGATTTCAAGGCTACTAGATTACAGAGAGCTCTTTTGGATAGCTTTTCTAGGTCGAAAACGAGCAATTTCTGCTAAAACTCTACTCTACTTATCTTGTTTCTCATAGTCTAACAAAAAAAAGACAAAAATGTAATATTTGGATTAATTTAAAAAGGCAAATAGTATTCGTTTTACTTAGAAATAAACGTATTTTAAGTATGCTTAATAAGACGTTTTAAAAACACAATTTCAGATAGAAATAAACATATCGTTAATATTTTATTTATAATAACAAAAAAAAAACAGCCAAATAATAATCGTTCAGAAGAGCATTATTTTTTTCAGGTGTTGGTGTAATTCCGCGTAGACAGGTTTTATAGCCAGGTTCCAAATAGGCTATTCATTTGTTTTGTGTCCGTTAAATGTTATGGCTCGGCTTTTAATAGTTGTGGAACTGATAAAACATGCTAGTTAGTTTCGTTTATGAATCAACCCTTAACTAATTTATAATTGAAATAAAAAAATACAGATAAAAGTTATCATAGTGTGATAATGAAAATATAAAAATTCTAAATGAAATCGCATAGTTATTGATTGATAGAAAACCGAACACTTCTTTATTTCGCGTATTAAATGTCAAATGTAAATAAAGTTTAAAATTTAAAAACGTCTGTAAATAAATATTGTTATCTGCATGTCCCTGAATAAGTTTTTTACGAAAACTCCTTGGTAATATTATATAAAATTATGTATAGTAGGTTTTCAATTTAAATTAAAAAAAAAAAAAAACATAAGATTCGATGGCTATTACTCGATGATATTATCATTATATAGGTATATTAAGTCGGGTTGTGGTCCCGTGGCTAGCGTTGCGGACTCACAGATCAGAGGTCCGAGGTTCGAGCCCCACTCTACCCCAACTTAAGTTCCTTTTTCTAATATTGAGTTATTTACAACTTATTAAAAATTGCCATCAAAATTCAAATATTTGGGCAAATAATAAGAGGGCTAGTATTTCTTTTTAAAAAAAAAATCTATATGTATATATCAGTCAATGCAAGTGATATATTCAACTTGAATAATAACACATTCAAAATGGAAATCAGCGACAGCATGCGGGCATTATCGTCGTGGGTAGGTAATGATGGGTATATACAATATTATTTTTTCATTTTTATTTCAAATTTACAAAGGTAAATTTATTCAAACATAATTTTTTTGTTTTCTAGATTCTATTCTTGTATAATATAATTTTTACTTATGACACATTACGTATATTGCTAATTATAAGTTTAAAATAATTTTTACTCTAGTATAAAGCATTTATTATATTATAACTGTAATCAAGCAAGTACAATATTGTAATTATGACTCGCGCTAATTCAGGAAGGTTATGAAATTTAAATTTAACGTTTTATTGGAAGTAAATCAATTAAAGGATTAATTTAGTTAGGAACAAGGCAAAATTAATCCGTTTTTATTAACTGCTAATTCTTCAAAACAAGGGAAAAATTACTTATATGTAGATGTTGTCAAAAAATAAACAACATGCCGAGGCGCACTATCATTGTTACTTCGAATTCTAGACAGGCGCCTTGGCGCAGTTGGTTAGACTGCCAACTGTGAAACTGGCATCCGAGTTCGATTCCCGCCAGTTGCGAGAAAAAAATCTAAGAAATTTTTTTTTTCTCAATTAGTCTGGGTGTTGTGATGTATTTTTTATTAATTACTTCCATATCCCCTCTATCCCACCGCAAACCGGAAAACAAACCG
Source organism: Micrasema longulum (assembly GCF_059751315.1). Taxonomy (NCBI): domain Eukaryota; kingdom Metazoa; phylum Arthropoda; class Insecta; order Trichoptera; family Brachycentridae; genus Micrasema; species Micrasema longulum. Next base: position 195,143 of record NW_028279660.1, read on the forward strand.
GAAAGTAATCATTAGTTGCGAAAACAACCAAAAAAAACTTACTGAAAAATGCCATTAACAAATTATCCCGCGGCAGATTTAAAGCGGAAGAAGCCGTTATCAGGAAGCGACTAGTTATTTTTAAATATGCGATAAATGAAATGAAAGAAAAAAAGGTTTTAAAGTCACTTATAAAACAAAACAAACAATTGAAAGATATTGATAAAAAAAGGCATTAAAATTAAATACAGAAAACGGGTCAAAAACGATCACTTATGTCATATTGTGGCGGAAACAACCCCTACAATTTGGAAAGAGCTGCTCTCTGCCGAAAGAGTAAATATCGGATACCAAAAATTTAATGTAAATGACGAGTCGCCACTGATCCGCTGTACAAACTGCCTATTTTGTGGACACACTAAACGTTTCTGTGTCAGGATACTGACATGCGCATATTGCTCCGAGGAACTTAAAATGCAAGACTTCAAGAAAAAGTAAAATACGGACACCTCGCCAAAATGTGTGGATTGTCCTGATGGTCTAAATTATGATTCGACATTCGGCAGTTTGGAATGTACTGTAAGAAAACGAATGGATTATATTTTGGCCAGAGCGAGGATACAATATTTTGATTGCTAAAATGGTAAACCTGGATTGTGATTACGAGTATATTGATTGTGAAAAATATAATATAGATTGTGAGCATACTATCAATGTCAGTGAATGAATAAAAATGGATGTAACAAGCGAGAAACTTGTCTGTTTACAATTTAACACCGGGTTGATAACTTAATATTGGAATGAGCTGATTCTCACACAAAATATATCGCTCGAAAATATCGATATTTTAACAATATGTGAAACGGCAGTGAAAGATGAAATAAAATTAAACCTATACAAGATAGAGGGTTATAATATGTTTTCTTACTGCCAAGAAAACATATCAGGTGGTCGTAGTACACTTTTCATAAAAGACAAAATCGAATATAAAAAAAATATATATCTTTGATATTGGGGAAATATGCGAATACGAAATTTAATCATTAAATTGTGGCAAAAAATTAATCTATTTTCAATATACTGACCACCACATAAAAATGAGTTTTTTTTTTATCTATGAAATAGAAAAACTACTCAAGAATGTTGTCGAGAAGGGTTCTATTATATGGCTCGGAGATATCAATATAAACCTTTTGGACCATCATAATGGAACCGTACAAAAATACGAAAACATGATGGCTTCACTTGGATTAATAAGATGTATTAAAGACGAAAAGACGTAACGAGAGAAGCAGTTGTGTAGCAGAGGATATTCAGCTCGTGCCTGGACCACATTTAAATACGCAACAGAGAGAACATGGTATTAAGAGCATGTATTAATGGAAGCTCTATAGCTGATCATTCCATGACAGCTGTCATCATCTCGTTAAAGAAAACCGAACAAGTCATAAGGAAAAAATCATTTTCATTCTTATCTGACAAACTAATTTAGACTTATATTAAAAAAACAAATTAAAACATCCTAATAGTAGAAACTGATCATATCACTCTGTAGAAACAATTTTAATTTATTTTAATAGTGTACAAAAACAGTGAAATAGTGAGATCAAAAGAAAACAACACCTAGCATTGTCCCAGAAAGATATGGATTAGTAATCATCTATTAGAAAAAAATAAAATAAAAGATTGTTTGTGGAGAAGATGCAAAAGTTCACCTAAAAATATATATTTTGGTATTGATTTTAAACAATATATAAAATAAACTAAATAGATATATTAGAAAGGCAAAAAACATACTATAGTGACAAATTTCATAAATCACGGAATCTACAGAAGATGGCAGAAAAATTCCCAACTTTTCAGGAAGGAGTAAATAAATTAATTCACATATGCAGCATCAAAACAAATGTGTCAACTTACTGTAATGTCAATTGTCTACATAATAACATTTTCTCTTCTTAATTGTATTAATGCATTGATAGGAATTCGTTTTTAAAATAAAATAAACGTGAGTTAATATTATCATTTCGTTCCTAAAAATCCAGTGAAAAGAAATAAATGGATCGAAATCATGAAGAACCTGATCGGGATTCACCAAAAACAAATGTGGATTATTAACGTTAAAATACAAACTTTTTTATGCTCCGAAAATGTGTCATCTTCAAATTTTTGTAGCATATGCATGCTCGTTGATTGGAACCCTGGTTTATATAAACAGTATTTAGTTATGGGTACGTGTTCGTGTCACTACTTTTAAAAATATTTTACTCAATGGAGGGGCATGTCTATATATTATATGCCAATGAGTTTATATAAGTAAAACGGATCGATTCAACCACTGATTAAACCCTTTAAAGAATATCTTATAAATGAAATATATCCTTATTTTAATTGAAGTAATTCTTGCGGTAAACAAACAAGAAACCTTAGAAGAAAAGAACGTTAAAGAAATTCAATTATTTTTCTGCGTTTATTAATTAAGGAAGTCGGAAAATGTTGACAGATAGAAAATGTTTTGAAAATCTCATTATTTACTTGTCACTCAAATCATTTACCTCGTTAGCTTGTCAGACGAGATCTTCCCAAAGATTTTATATCTTTAATAGAATATTCATTTTATTATCTTTATAAACGTTGTTTCTCGAGAAATGTCACCCAACTTTTAGTTCACGTTTTGTTTAACAAGCAAATGTCTCTTTCGAATCCCAAGTTATTTATTTCAATATAGAATTTCTAAACGACATTAGCTACATTTTATTGGACGCAATTTTTGTAAAAAAAAATTAAGTCTGTCATTTTAGGGATCCACAAACTCGCATTTTGCAAAGTTAAAAATGTCAACCACTTTTATCATTTACACTTAAAAAATAATTGATTTCGCTTTAAGCATTGTTTTAGCACAACATCATCGATTGCCAATTAAAAAGTTAATTAAGACATAAAACCTCGAAAAAAAAAAGGAAAATTAAGATGTTATCAATTTTCCTTTGTAATCATTAAGCCATAAAATGTCTTAGGCACATAGATGGAAATGTTCATCTCGTAAATGTAAATTAATAAGTGATGATTCTCCAAATTAATTTGTGCCTTAAATAAACTTGTTTTTATGCAAAATTCATTCGTCCTTAAAATGAATCCAATTTGCTTTTTCAAAATTTAAATTCTCTTGATCCATTGTAATTTTTTTAAATTTATTTATTGATTAAAATCTACAGTCATATAGACAATAATACGAGTATAATAAAAAAGTTACTTCATACTAGACTAAACGTTATTTCAGACTTAAATTAACAATATACGTGATGTGTCATAAGTAAATTTATATTATACAATAATACAATTTGGTTATGCACTCGGGTATTTATTTTCGTCAGTTAAAGAAAAACAAACAATCAAAGACAAACACGGGACAGTCAAAAATACTACATAATGGACTTAAACACTACAACGACCTACCTTACTACTTGAAAACTTTTAATGGAGACAAATTTAAAATCAATCTGAAAAAGCACATGATGACTGAACTAACTAGACTAGAGGAGACATAAAATGACTAGACAATATTAAATTTCTAATGTAACCCTAACGGGTTTTTTAAAATTGTAAATAAATAAAAAAAAATTTTAAAAAAAATCAATATTTAATTTTTATTATATATTTTTTATATTGATTCGATTGGAACAAGACAAAACTGTATTTGCATTTTCGTTTTATTTCATGGCAAAATAAAACCTATGACTTACTTTGCTGAAGTGTTCACATACAGTACGGAACGGTTTTATATTGGAAAATTATTTGCAAGTTCTTATGTTTTTCGATTTTGTATGCACAAGTTTTGAGGGAAATTCTACCTGTGTAGAAAGCATTGTAGTTGGAATTTTTATTCCAAATGATTAAAAAGTGTCACGTACGATTTACGAAATTCAAAGACCACAGAAGGTACGATTTCGTGTAGCGTTCGAATATTCAAACGTGTCCACAGAAGCGAATAAAGAGATTGCTTACGCGATCCGAAAACAATATCGAGCTTTTGTGCTCTGTCAGGTGTGTAGGTGTTGCCATGGCGCGGAATAAAACACGGCTGTCACCTAGAGCAATATATTTTTGTTTCATTGCCTATGGGAATTTTTTCACCCTCCTTGCTGGCAACACCGGGCAGCTGACAAATGGCATTTTTAAGTACAGGTTTCCACCGTTCGCGGTGATTTATACCCGGGAGTATAAAACAAATAATATTTTCTTTGGAGGAAGAATATTTCACTTAACGCGGGAATAAATGAAGCACGACAGATTATCTTGGCGTTTACCGGGGCGAAGTATTGAAGTTCCTACCTACTTACTTTTTTCATATTTTTATCCATAAATCTTTTTGATTACACAGTAATTTTGGTGATTTATATCACAATAAGAAATATTGTACCAATTGTTTTTGCGCTTAAAACATTATTATTTCAGAAAATTTTCATATAAGTCCATTTTCATATTAAATAATGTTATGTTATGAGATTATTAATACTATTTATGTAACTTTTGGAAGAAAAAAATTACCCATATTGTTTATACGTAAAGGTACAGGATCAAAATGCAATTTGTTATACTTTCGGCTAAATTAGGAATTTTATTTAGGTTTGTGATTTTAAACTATCCAATCTCTATTAAAAAAGAGAAAAACGCTTAGTTTTTTATTACTTTTTTTATAATGTTTCTAAACATATGTTTAATTATTTTTTAAAACAAGTATTTGCTTCCTTGTGATTTATCACAATATTTAATTTTACGGGTCATTTTCAACGAGTTTTAATAACTCACTACTTTCAAATGGGAATCTATTTTTCTAATGGGAATCGAGTTGGGGTAGAGTGGAATTCGAACCACGCAACTTTGAACCGTGAGTCCGAGACACTAGCCACAGGACCACAACTTGATTAATATGTTGCTTTTACACACAGAAAACCTAAAAGAAAACGTATGACAGCAAAATAAATTAAAATAAACAACGTGTACTTGGAGACAGTTTTTCCATCGAATGGAAAAATATTACTAACACAAAACAGTATATTTTATGACTTCCCTTGCACTTTGCACTCGACTATGCAAAGGGGAGAGAGTTTTATTTTTTTTCAATAAATAACAAAAATGTTAATATGTGACATACTCGTATGTTATTCAAATAATTAACAAAATTATTGGACTATTTCTGCAATGACATAATCGTGTCTTTTCCATGATGAAGTAAAACCTTTTATCTTTATTATCAAAAACTTTATAAGTAACTTTTTAATGAACTGTAGTCGTTTCATACATACTACTCTTAAAGACGTAAAAATTGCTCGGAAACGAAGAAAAATTTGTAGTGATATATTAATAGAAACTTCCATCTAGAAAGATCCAGCTGTAAGAGGCTTATAGAAAAACTTAAGAATAATTATATGGAAGCGAAATCTCAAAATGCGTTTTCCCACTGCTAGAAAGATAATGACTGCTTTCCCAATAGCAAATTATTAAGAAAAAATATGGTTCTTGTTTTTAAAATGTTGATGTTTAAAATGTTTAAAATATTGGGCAAGATATGGGACAACGTGGACATGGCAGAAGGCAAACGTCTTGACTGCATAATATAAGAGTCTGGGCCGGAATGAGGTATGTGGAGGAGTTGTTCCGGGCAGCGCAAGACAAAGAGGCCAGTTTAGAAGTAATTGCCAACGTTGCGTCGGGGACAACTGACAGGGCACCAGAAGAAGAAGAGTATTTTGAGCTTTTTCACAGTATTAAGGTTATCTTGAAACATTTTCACCCAGAATTCTTTCCTAATATCCTCATTTCTAGCACAATCAAATAACGACTTTAGGCACAATCTCCTTAATGACAGCCATAAATCAGATTCCATACTTTTTCTCTGTACCTATGTATATTCATTCTTCACGCGCATTTTTCTTATTACATTCTTGGGTATATTAATCATCTAAAGTAAATAAACTACAGTAAAAATAACCCTTTCCCAACAATCCGTCACAATTATTCAAAAACAAGCCTTTTAAAATAGTAATCAAAGATCAAATTTAGTTTGAAATACAAAATTATTTTTATGTTACCTATCAAAATATCATACCGATAAAGGTTCACAAAAAAAATTATACAAACTTTTTTATACCTACTTAAACATACATTTGATATACTTAAAAATAACTTTTTTATTGTTCCCGGCACTTTAATTAACCTTAAATACAATATGTGAAAAAACTCCCTCAAACCACTGTGTGGTAACCTCAGGTAACCTCAATGTCTTGCTTAGTGATCTAAATAGATTACATCTATTTCTCTCAAACAAATTTGTCTCTTGAGATACTGTACCCTGATACTCTGTATTTTGTCGTTTTCAGAGATCCTGATGTACAAAATATTTCATTAAAAAACTTTAATAATCTTCCAGAAATCTTAAAATCAATAACAAATATTAAAACATTTAAATTTGAATTAAAAAAAACACATGAGACCCACCCTAGCCGGAACTCCATATTGTAGAAAATTGTGTATCTTTTAGAATATAATATCTGATCTAATCTGGCTTTTAGAAAGTGGTTTTTTGCGTTTTTCTTTTCATGTTTTCGATGCACATGGGAATACGTAGTTTATTTTTTTTCCAAAGTAAAATGAGTTTTTATATGTTATCGAATTTAAGTTATAAGATTACGTTTACATATAAAAACTTAACTATAAGCACCTGTTGACAAACTGCATTTTATGCAGTTAACTCGGACTTGATAATTTGTATTTTAATTTTTAATGTTTTTGATTAATAAAAATAAATTATTTAAAGAAATCTGTTTTCGATAGTAAAACGATATGTCAATAAAAAAAAAAGATTAAATATACAATATGATATATACTAAATATATATTTATATGTATTAAAAAAATGTAAAACGAACTCCCTCTCTAAACACGAGTTTTCACTCTATTAGAGAGGTAGAAATGTTATTATTATTATGTGTGTACCAACCATGTTGAAATTTTATACTTATTTTGTCAATATTTTTTTCTATGTTTTTAAAAATTTATTAATCAATATATTTCGTAAATACTTCATGTTTTTTTGAAATTCTATACAAATCTTCTTTTATACATCTAGTAAAAAAATATTAAAAACTCTTATTAGATAATTTATTTAACTAAACATGTGATTTTTTTTCTTATCTATTAAGGTTTATTTGAAATTTACAAAAAATCGTCGTATTCATAGTAGTGCATTTTGCAACGCAGTTACCGGGCGGGTCAAAGTTACGTTTATATGTTTTGAAATTTCACAAAAGTAAATAGGAGAAATGTAGGTTTACTTACGAGGTACAGTCACAGGTTATTTGATGATTATTATTTATAAATTATTAATAAAGTTATCAATGAAACTTCTTGGTTTAGTTTTACTTATTAATTATTTTGACCGACGAGCATTTTCGCCTAAGTAGGCATTTTCAAGAATGGTGAATTGTTTACAACGTTTACAGCTCCTATACTATTCTTAACATATTTTGGAGATAAGAAGATCAAATAAGTATATTAACAGGGGACATAAAACATAGATATTTACAACTAGTTTGCTAAACAGTTCATTTTTGGGAGTTCATGGACCACAGGTTAATTATCTTTGCTAAGGAAAATATAAACCAGATTAAAATAGTCTGACCTTTCCGTAGATTTTGGATAGCTGGAGGCATCGGCAAACGAAAGATCGGAAGTAAAAATGGAATTTCCCTAGAAGGTCCTCATATGCCTCAACGCACAAATCACATTCAATTATTAAAAACACTAATAATTAGATATAAAGTCATACGTCATGAAAACTGCGACCGAAAAATGTAATAATAGTTTATGCGCGACTCGGCGTGGCGTCGAAAATGCAACTGAACGAAATTGGTGAATAAGCTAGTTGGTAACAATCACAGATATATCAAATACCATCTATGCAGTGGTAACAATAATCTCAAAGATAGGATCAAATTTCAAATTAAAAGAGTGTACCTAAAAAAAATATTGCCATAACGTTTTTAAGTATGACAAATACGGTAGGCACTCTTTAGCAATCGTTTTACTAAATAAATCATTGTGTTGTTAATTATTTTTTAAATTTTGTATTGATAATTTTATGAAACATATAGTTTTTGCCAATTGAAAGTTTGAATTGCTTTTAGAGGTTTTGTTTTTTACGCTTCTGTTTGTAATTATAATCCCCGCATTTTTATCTGTACCAAATGGTGCATTGGATACAGCATTAGTATTCCAATCGCGACAATGATTTTTTCTGAACATGAATGCAAGATAATGAGTTTTAATGAGTATAAAATATTCAAGTAAAACACCTTTTTAAATTATTTTTTTAACCTTAAATCATGACCGAACCTTACGCAGAAAAAGGGGGACTTATTTTTACTTGATTTATATTTATTTACTCGTCCAGGGCTCTGTTTCTATTTTACAGACTAAACTACTTTATCAATTCTACCCGGAAAAGGAGATGTTTTTTTTAGGAATTACTAAATATTAACGTTAATTAAATATCGGTATATTGTTCGTATATTCTGACTTTATGATAAAGTAATGAAAAATTCTTCATCCCTGCTTCCAATAGTCCCAGTAAAATAAAAAAAACAACCCTGCTTTACTTCTTCTACCCAACCCTATCAGTACTTAAGTAGTTAGTAGTTATAATTATTTTCGTTTATACTTGATAATGGGTGATTTTGAATACCTGAAGCAATTGTTCTAATTTATATTAAACTCGTTTGTGGCGTAAACATACAAAGCGTTTCATTTATAATATAATTCTTCATTCATCATTCCCTTTCGGCACCTAATGGTACATATGGCACTGAATACATATGTATACCAATTGCAGCGTATCTTGAACTTTTGTTTTTACATTAAGGTAAGATGATCAGTCTTACGCTTCAGGAGCCAGTCCAAAGAGTATAAAATATTCTAAGTATATAGATAAAAATGTTCTAAGTATATAGATAAAAATGTTCTAAGTATATAGAAAATATAATAAGTATATATAACTATCGTCTAAACTAAGATAAAAATTTAATGATTATTACTAGCATTTTGTAGCGCTGTAAACGCTAGGATCACGTGGTACCAGTTATCGTAAGGCCGGAAGGTAGCATAGGTTTGTATTATGACTAAATACTCAATTATACCTCTAACAGAATGTTAAAATTTATTCCACATTTTTTAAATTTTTTTTTTTTTTTAATATGTATTTTTTTTTTGCTTAACAATTTTTTATCATACGAGTAAACTTTAATCTCATGTCTATTTTTTTAATTCAGAGGTAACAAATTTTGCTATTGCTTGTGCGTTCTTCTTCTTCTTGCGGTGCCTTATCGGGTCCCCACGACGTTGGAGATCATTACGGCAAAAGCTCGGTCCTGCGCTACTCCAAGGCCAGGACAACTCGGTAGTCAGATGGCAGAAGGGACCATCTGTATTTTTTTCTGTGTTTGAGTTTTCAAAAATTTTAATAAATATTTTGGTAAATACACATAGAAAAAAATAAATGAAAACAGCATTATTTAGAATGGTAATTTGTTATTTGAAAATAACCCAATTTTTTTAATTTGTGGATTGAAGTCTTGAAATTGAGTCTTATTTCAGCTCTCCTGATTATTTTTGAAAATTACAGATGGTCCCTTCTGCCATCTGACTACCGAACTGCTTGTTGGATGTTCCTGGGAAAAGATGATAAAAAAGATGAGTGGTTTCCTGTTACCTTCTCTGTTGGATTTTCCCGTCGGGGTTTCCTCTCCTTAGTTGGTTCTTGGAGGCTCCAAAAACTCGCCTTTCATCTTCTCGTTATCTGTTGTGATCGCACCGTTATGAGTGTGATCCCATTGTCCGGGGTTCGCGACGTGGACGCTAACGAGCTGTAATAGTCAGTAGTGCTACCGGTAGAATGCAACTGGGCATTCACAGCATAATACAATCACACCCTCCAGCAAGATGTGACTCACTACGACCCTACTGACGGTTCGAACCTCTTGTTTATATTAGAAATAATTTTAAGAATCCAAAAAAACTTTTTTTTCTTAAAAATAACGTGTTTTACGAATACTTAAGAAGACTACGGGCAGTACTATTTGAGTAGTAAGAATGCAGCAGGAACTTGTTAAGTAAAATCATGAAAATGCGACAACAAATCAATGTATGACAGGGTTACGAATGATGAAATCAGGAGAGAGTGTAAATTTGAGTCAAGTATAATTGATAAGATTAAAAAAGGGTCTCTGAGATAGTTTAGTCATGTTGAACGAATGGACGACGAAAGAATGGTAAAACAAGTATATGTACATAATATATATAGATCAGATAAACTAAAATCTTCAGTCTGGTTTTGTTAAAAACAGACAGAACCGAAGGGCATGTATGAAAAGATGTATGAATAAAGAAGAAGCTAGGAATGTATGCATTCTCTTTGCCTACCTTAGCGGAGAAATTGCGTGATGGTAGTACTAGTGGTAATTGTTTTTTTTATTATTTTTTTTTTTATACATTTAAAGTCAGTTCTGCCGATTGGTCCGTTGACGATAAGTAAACCGGAAATTTTTCACATCTCTCTTATCATTGGTTGATTCATATAAACTAGTGACGTCGCCTATCAGGCCTCATGTCACTAGTATATTACACAAAAATCACGATACTAGTAAGACGTTAAATCTAGTTGTATGCAGGGCACTGTTGGTCACATAAATAAAATAATAATTTTCTATTTCTTTTTTTTTTAAAGTAATTTTCACACGTCTACGAAAGCGTGTGAATAGTTATGTGTTATAGTAGAAAGATATTTATAGTCGGGTAATAGTCCATATCTGTTGGCTGCACAGCCGAGTGCTCTCGGTGCCGTATTCACTCGCTGTGGTAATTTAGTGCGTCGGCAGACTTAGGTTTTATCATCCACTCGTGAGCAAAAGTGGCTCTGTTGACCCCAAGTGGCGAATCGCGAAATTAAACACACCCTTTAAGGGCCTACTAGAGAAACAGCAAAGGGAGATTCCTTAGTCGTTAAAAGACAAATGTTGAACGAAAACATTCAACGCTCATACTTTTGAGAATTTTGGAACAGCCAGCAGTGTCGTATTTTTATACAAATACTTTATTTAAGGAAAGACCATATCAGTGAACTAGTTAAACAAATTAGAAAATGTATATACATATTCATTAGATAAAGGAATATTTTAAAAATCAATCAATATTACACAAATACAGGAATGTAATGTACCTATTCATGCCCAAAAATACCTTCATGTCGAAAAAATATCCAAAAATAAACAATTCGTTCAAATAAATACGAGTGCAACCTCTTCTAGAGTAAACGTATCAAAATAATACAGGGATGTCCAGTGACGCAGAAAACACCCCTCAGGAAATAACAAAACTTTTCCCTTTGACGACAAAAACCCACCCCTGATGGGCACCGGTAACTTTCAATAGACATAAGGAATTAAAGTTTTTTTAAACTGATTCCAGTTTGACCCTTACCCGCTTCTAAAGGAAGCATTTCATTTTATCAATTACATTAGGTTTGAATTACTTTAACTGATTTATCATTGTTCCTTTTCCAGAAGTTTTTTGTACATTAACATCATTTTCGAATATAAAGTACTGTTTTATTTAATCCCCTTACATTTAATATTCAATAAAGTACTGAATTCGTACACTAGTACTTGCACCATAATTTGAGTAGTTTTTTCACGAAGGCTTGCTTATTACAAGAAATTTCAGTTCACTCAATAACCAAAAACAATATGGCGTCTTTCTTGTATTGATGTTTCGTATAATTTTTCTTCGTAAATATAATATTATGATTCATTATTTTTTTACCAGAAAATTCACAATTTGTTAGCCATAGAACATATTTATATCAAGAAGGGCAGCAAATTGTGATTTGCAAATGTAAAAAAAATTAAAGGATGTTGCTTTTTAAAAATTTATTTTGAATCTCATAGATTAATATGCAAATTGTTGATATAAATAAATAAATGAAACTTTCAATATAGTTGTCATAAACATATTAAATACTGTTATAAAAATACCTTAAGAATGGTTTAATCGATCTTAAAATCGGGTTGTGGTCCTGTGTCTAGTGTCTCGGACTCACGGACTCACGGACTAATGTTCCGTGGTTTGAATCTCACTCTACTTCTACTTTATTTCCATTTTCTAATAGTGAGTTATTTACAACTCGTTGAAAATGGCCCTAAAAATAAAATATTTGGGTAAATCATAAGTACTAAAATATTTCTTTTTGTTAAAAAAAAATAAAAAAATAATATGCACTGATTTGGCTACGAGGCTCAAAAAGTCGAAAAAATATCAGTATTTCATTTGCTAAAGAGTTTTCCATCTCTTTTGCAATTTGTTAATCTTAATTGCTTTCTTGGGGGGTGAAATCCAGTCTCTAGTCTACAAACATTAGGACAAACTTTAAATATTGTTATAAAACCAAGTAGTCCAGAAAGAAGTTAAAGAAATGGAAAATGGTTTTGAGGTGTTTTCTAATACGTGAAATAATTTAATAAGATGAATCTCTTCAGAAAATTCAGGTTTTAGCTCTTAAATTTCACTTAAATCAACAGATGGTAGAATAAAAGAAAAATAGTTGTTTAAACATGGAAAATGCTGAATGTTAGTGTGTAAAGTAGTCACTTAAACCAGTCAATGATCACAAGATTTGTAAATTTCCAGAATTAAATATTTCCGCGGCTAAAATGTTCTCTATCGGTGTTTTAATTTGTTTTATAGCTTATTAAATGCTGAGGATTATTTGAAGATTCTGGAATACCATGACATTCTTTTTTTTCATCCAATATTGTTCTGCACCAAAATAATGATCAAAAACATACAGTCAGACAAGTAAATACTAATTTGACCCACAAAAAGGATGCAGGGGAAATTCGATTATTTGATTGGCTACCCCAGAACCCAGACTTAAATCTAATATAACATTTGTGGGAACGTCTTGATTGAAAAAAAAATTAAAAGCGTAAAAAAATGAAGAAAACTTGTGAATGGTGTACTTCTAGAAGAATGGTGAAAAATATCGCAAGAAATCATCAAAAAACTTATTTTGAGCATATCAAAACGCCAGCAATAAATAGTTTTGAAAAGAGGTGGTAAAAAAAAATTTCAAGTAAATAAGAAAACCTGAATATTTTTCTGTCGTCGTAATATTATTTAAATGTGTAAGTGTTGCCTCAACAAAAACGTTTTTTTTTTCTTTTAGAAATTTTGAATTTTCCCTAATAAGCATTTTGTTCGTATACTTCTTTACAAGCTCTTGCCAAACAAATGAAAACAGTTTTTTTTTACATTTTTGTTCTGATTATAATACTCCAATTTATTCGAACAACGTTTGAAAACTTTGTTCAATTTGCCAATTATAGAAGTGATATTGTAATTATTTAATTTTAATTATGTTTTTGTATGTTTAATCGATTGAAAAAATTGAGCATAGTTCGTTTTATAGTAATTCAGTACGATTAACAATATGGAAAACTTATGTAATTTGTAAAAAAAATTCAGAGACTGCGAAAATATGTGGACGGGTGCTAAAAAGATAAACATATTTTGTGAAGTTTTTAAGTTGAACAAAACAAATTGCAGCCATCAAACGTTTCCGGAAAGAGAAGCGGGTAAAGGAATGAGAGTAATTCCATTCTCCGCAAGTCAGCCACGTGCATCAGATAGTGGATAGAAGTTCGCAATAGTCGGAGTTGTCCGCGTCAGTGCATCCTGCATTATGCCGTCACTAGCAGGAGAAAACTTTACTCCCGTCAGTATCTATCACTGTCCGCACTAACGAAAAGCCGCAACCCCGCGATGACTATTGCGAAATGTATTTCATCATTTTTCTTAAACTTTTCTCTAATTAAATTACGAGCAACTTTTAACTCTTTATCATTTTAATTCTCTGATAAAACGCCGCGTTGTTTTCGATATGAAATTTCTGTATAAAATATTAAACTACAAAGTAGATACTAACCTCCTAAATAAAATACAAATACATGTGGGATTGAGGACACTCAGACATCGGGAAATATTTAAACTGCCTTTGTTTTCAAATAATGCTACATACCACACACCTATAGCCCGCATGTGTCGAGAATATAATATATACTACCGAAACAATAAAATTGGCACTTTTCATGATATTCTCTCAGCTTTTGCGAATAATCTCTTAAGAATAAATCTTATTCAATTAGTACACACGTACAACTTATTTTTTGTTGTATTGTATCTTGTATAAAAACATCTAAAAAATATGTATTACTACTTAATATATAAATCTAGTTTATGTAATTCTATAATTGAAGATATGCGTGTAAAATTGTATCGACGAATGCTTTCAAATTGTATGTTTTCTAGTTTGTATCTTTGTTGAATTACCCAATAAAATAAAAAAAATAAAAAATGTTTGAAAATATTTTTCTTTTTTATATTTATGCATATATTTCGTTAATATTTTTGGTTACTTATGTGCATTAACTTATTACTGTTGTTATTGTTATGCAATTTTATCATTTTAAATATGTATTTATGTACACATTGTTAGAGGTGTAATTGAGTATTTTATTATTATGGACATATTATTACTGAGAAAAATTTCAACCGTATTTATTTTTTTTGCACAATCGTATATTCACAAAAATGCTCTCGGTGAGTGCCTCTACCACGTGACCTTCTTTGTGACTTCTCTTTTTCGCCACTTGAGGGCACTGCCAGCACGATAACTAGTACCACGTGATCCTAGTGTTCACAGCGCTACAAAATGCTCGTAATAACATGTATGTTTTTTTCTTCATATGCGTTAAAGGCAATTTATGCCGTTTATGTAAAAATAAATAAATAATGACAAAATACATTTGGACACATATGGACGGACCGCGCATGAAATATAGTATAGTTTACATAGCGACAATTTTGTGAAAATCACCTCAAGGGCCGATGACAAAGACTATCAGGCAACCGTCGCGCGACCGTACCACTTCCTGTCTTACATATTTTTAAATATTACAACTTAAACCGACGTGCGTCCAGCTCAAAGATTCTCTTAAATAACAAAAAATTAATATGGCGTTTTTATTATTTCAGCGTACTGCCGCTGGCTGTTGATACAGCTCGTTTTGATATATTCCCAAAGTTTGATTTGATTACGGTGAAAAGTTAATTACTTTGAAGTGGTTAATGCATTGAGAGCATTATCAAACCAACTTTTATCTGGGATTGCGAAAGGATTTTTAAATAAAATGTCTGTAACAGGCGCACGGTGCATGGCAAAAAAGACGTTTACGCGATAGCTGAAAGGCTAACAAGCGTTAAAGGCTACTTTTTATCCTGAAAAAAAACAAAACACCCCCTTGGGAAACTTTGTCATTGAAAAATAAATTAGTATTCACACAGAATAACGATGCTACAAAAACATTGAAGAGAGAATATTTGTGTTTTTTGCAATGCTATGATTGGAGGGTTGGCAATCGATACAGGTTACTTTTTATTACAAAAAAAGTTTTTCCATAGGGGAAAGTTTTTATTGCCAATCAACAAAACTAATGAGTTATCTTATTTCTCTCTAACACCACGTGAAAAATAAACTGTATAACAGAATAAAGTTTATTTTTTATTAAACTGTATTCTGTTAATACTTGTGTTCAACTTATTTTGTGGAAGAAATGATAAAAAATTTGAAATTCTCTATTCTGTGTAATTCTGTAATTGAAAACATTATAATCGTGTGAAATTGTATCGACGAATATCTAGAAATTGCAGGTAACTTTTTTCAAAAGTACTTATCATTGTTAAATGACATTTAAAAAAAATATATGTATGGTAATATGAAAAAAAAAAAGTTATTGAGTACTTACTATAACATGGAAACTTTGGATTAATGGTTTTTTGGGAATTATTTAATAAATGGTTTAATTTAAAAGTTAATGCTAAACTGAAATACATTTTTTTAAATACATGTATCGATAAACTGAGATATACACATTTGTAAACCCATTGCATATATTAGCGTAATTCCAACATTATTTATATGAAAACTTAAAACAGATTTTTTTTTATGAATAACAAAAAAAGAAAACTTTAATTGGCTCTTTCTTAAAGTTGGCCACAAGTCACTTAATAAATTTTGCCTTTCCATTGTCGATATTATATAACGGTCAATTTTTCTACATAAGCAACCCGCATAGAGACGTATAACATATATATTTTTCAATTTTCTTAGATAAAGGCAAGAGAGACCCCTATCACTCGTCAGAGGGTTGGGTTTTGCAAACGATCTTATCTGATCTTCTAGTTTCATTGCCCCGAGTAACAAACCACTTCGGTCCCCTCGGGAGCCTCGTAGATCTTCATCGGCTAATTTGATACTTTCCACACGTTCCATAAAGCATTCCTCGCCAGGGAGGAAGGGTTGCGAGGCCGGGACCACGGTATAAAGGCTTTAGCAAGTTTCAGAAGGCTCCAGAAGTTGTTAGCGGTGTAGTCAGCAACCACGAACATGGCGAGACGAGCGCCAATCCTGGCTAGGATTACCAAACTATTCAGTGATTATCTTCAGACCTTCAAACTCCCATAGAACTTGGTGTTTCGAGGTGCATCACTGGACTTCTTGGAAAGTGTATAAATTACTTCAAAATGATACAAATATGTAAAATCAGAATATTAAGTACATTTTATGTTTTTTCTCCCAAAAAGTCTTAAAACAGTGGGATATCCTAACTTTTTCTTGTGTGGCTATGACGGCACATCAGTATGTATATAATTAAATACTTGACTACAGGATATCGAGCCACAATCGGCAGAACAGCGTAAACGACACTTTTGGCAAATTGCATTTTTTTAAGGAAAAGTGTTCCTTATTGCCCCCTGCACAAGTGTTAAAAACATCAAAGCTTTAAACAATTCACCTGCCACATCTAAGGATATTTATTTTGTTTATTAAAAGAAAACAACAGCCATTATAACAAAAAGATACAATATTTACAAATAAAACAAAATTAAAGGTCTTTTTTTAAAGGCCCCAAATTTCCACTTGTAAAAAATATGGGGCTTTTAAAGTTTAAATTTGTTGACATATTATTTTTAAGCTAAGCAAACAACGTAACTGACGACAATGTAGGCGGTTACGCTAGCTCGCTACCAAAAAATAAACCTGTCGGAGTATAGGCAAAACTGCGTTCCCGCCACTATCTTAAAAGCGGAAGGTATTTAAACAATTTGGCTGTAATTTCAGTACTGGCAGTAACCAACCATTATAAATTCCATTTACCGAATTATTAAAAAAGAAATGTATGGAATAAAAATGGAAAACACCTTCTCAGGAGACCTTCGCAGGTGCAGGCACAATTCACTATTTGTTGCTTACGTTGTTCTACCAATTTGGCTCAATATAAAGGATGAATGTCAAAAAGGTCCGTTTTTAAATATAACGTTTTTAAGTTTTTAAACCTTTTAGACATTAAAATAAACCCACGAATATAAAGGAACCTGTTAAATTTAAACAATCGCCTGTTTTATATAATCTTAAATGATTTTTAATTATATTTAATCACCGCTTTATTTCCAGGATTTGACTGAAATTAATTCTTTATTCCCAGCAAGGCATTTCGTTTTCTTGTTATGTTGTCTTGGAAAGTTAACCTTTATGTCAACTTTTAGTAAAAGCCAAAATAGAACACGTGAAATGCCATCGGATGCCATTACTAGTTTAAAATCCATTAAAATTGATATCCACCCTTTATATCATGTACCTCTTACTTGATTTGTCGGCTTTGTGGTGTAGTGGTCAGCGCGTTTGCCTACCCATTAGTTTCTTTGTAGACGTCGCTCAGTTAGCAACTCCTGATTTGAATTCAACTATGCCATGTTGTGTTTTTTTAAAGTGTAGAAATACTGCTAGGATCTTAAAGAAACAGGGTGGAATCACATTTCATGTGTTATTAGCAAATGAATGTGTAAGTACTAAATACATTACTTAAAAATTGAATTATTTTTCCATCTGTCAGATTGTCAAAGAAATCAAAATGGACATTTCGTTAGTGTTGCCAAGGTAGTATTTTTTTTCACCCTACTTTGCTCATCTAATGAGAGAACTAATGAAAATTGGACCTCGGATTAAACAACTCTGTGGTGGACATTTGACTGATGTTATCTTTGAAACATCAAATATTATTTGACATGATATAAAAATATCCGTTTTATGTAAAATAAAATTTGTTTTATATTTTAAGTTCAAAGTTCATTAATTCAATTACTCTTATTAAATGACCCTTTACTTATCTACTCTGTTGTGTCAATCAATATTTTCGTGTGCACAGTAAAATTTTAGAGAAATTAACAGATTGCTTTTTTTAACCTTACATTTGTGTTATGATTATATTTTTCCCATCAAGCAACATTACGCGTTGACATCACGAATACGCGCGGTGAAAGTGGGGCATAGTGGAGGAATTTTGGACACAGTTCGGGGTATTCAAATTTGATTCTACGCTCCTTCTGGACTATTCTTAATTCTATCATTATATGTTTGATTTCTGTTTTTAAACATTTGGATTTCAAAATATTATTCTTCCTTTTGAAGAAGTCTATTTCTTAATTCTACCGCATACAGAGCCATATCCGACTTGAAGTATAAAAGTGAATATGTAATTTCATCTATTCTCAAAAAAGCTATCGGTAAGCATGTTATAAATTAATGTATGAAGTACCAAATATGGCCAATTTATATTTTGGATCTTTAATGCATGTAAGTCTATAATAACGTCCGATTTATTTTACTTCGCATTAAAAAAAAAAAAAAATGTTTCAACGTGATACAACCTCATTCACGCAACCAGAGTTCCAAATTAGGCGATAGGGATTTTGCAATAGCTGAACCTTTATCGTGGGATGCTCTACCTTCAAAAGTTCGAAATTGTGCCACAGAATCCCTTTTCAGAAAAAAATTAAAACTTGTTTATTTGTGAAATCGTATCCTGACTTGAAAAGTGCTGCTTTTTAGATATAATTTTTAGAAGTACCATATTATGTGTATAACATGATTTGTAAAATTTATCTGTTAGTAAATAGTAATCAAGAGTTGGTTTGTAGATTTATTTATTAGTGTGTATACGGCACAAATGCTTTTTATAAACATAAACATAAATACAATTAACATACAGTTCTATTACAAAATTATAAAATAATATAATAACAATATATCTATACATATTACACAGTTGTTTTATAAATGTTCTATTTATTAACTTTGGGATTTTAATACTTAACATACTTAGGTAGAAAAATAATAAAAATAAGAATAATACTAACTGTCTCCTGATAAGAATTCAGAGGTTTTCAACCGTTTTAAAAATAAAATAAAAAAGAAACAAAATAATAAACCTTTTAGAAAAATTTAATATTAAAATTTAAAAATAAATAAATTAAAAACTAAAAAAACAAGCAAATATCTAGTCGTACGTTTTATAAATATGTTTTACGTGTATTTATTAATATATTTTTTTTCTCTTTTTACAAATGAACATAAATACTTAAACATCAGTAAAAATCCTACACTATTTCTTTAATGGCAAGTTTAAACTTCATTTGGCTAATGTGAAAAATGTCAATACAACCGATCTGGTTCCCTAGACTGTGCAATCTTGAAATAGATAAATTTATAGCATAATTAGTGGCAGCAATATCTATATGAAATGGGACATTATGTCTAGTAGTCCTAATCGGTATTCGGAATTGAATCATGTTTAGCAAGTCAGGAGAGTACAACATGCCATTTATTATTATCTTAAATAGAAATATTAAATCACTCAGTTTTCGTCTTCTGAATAAACTTTCCAAATCAAGTGTGTTCATTACGAAGTCATAGTTTAAAGATTCAATAGGAACAGATAGCTTGTAGTTGATAAAGCGTAAAAATTTTCTCTGCACTCTCTCAAGTTTTAACGAATGAACTCCGTAAAATGGGCTCCAGATACTTGAATTGTATTCAAGTATGCTCCTGACAAGTGATACAAAGTTTTGAAAGATAGACAGATATATAGACCTTCTTTTATTTTTTTGTTTAAGTATAATTCACAGCGCCCTTGAAGTGATTACTCACGAAAATGGTGCTATAAAAATAGTCGAAATTAATTATTTATTATTGTTATTATTATTATTATTATTCCTCTTTGCGCATCTATCGGTGCATTAAGTGTCGCATTATTATATAAATGGCAGCTTTTCTCGATATTTTTTGTAAGATGAAGGTTATTTGATTAGTATTACGCTTCAGGTGCAGGTCCAAAGACTACCTACTAAAAATACAAAATAAAAACGAATAAACTTTAAACAACCAAATATAATTTTACGCGCTATTTAACACTTCAATATCTCTCAGTGAGTAAACTGTTCTTGTATAGATTTAAAGTTCATTTGAAAATTTTAACCAATTTTATATTTTTGATTCTACACTTTCAAACACAGGTTGAAAATCATCACCCTTTACGTCATTATATTATCATTTCTTTTACGTTCCTAATGGTGCATGGAGCACTGCATTGGTACACCGATCGCAGCGTATCTTGGTCATTTTTTGTTACATGAAGGTAAGATGGGCAGTGTTGTGCTTCAGGTACCAGTTCAGGGACTGTGAAATATTCTAGTGCGAAAACACCCTTTGAAATAAATATTTCACATCAATCATGTCAGGAATCAAATTTAAGACCTCTTGCATGGTAGGCATACGCGCTGACCACTACACCACAAGGCCGACCTTACCGAGATTACCTATAAAATGAATCACGGCTCGCCACTTCCACACAATGTTTTTTACCTTACCAAAAGTACGTAATGACTGGAAATACACATTTTAATTATAATAATAAAAATACGTATGTTGTTTCATTCCACTTTTATTTATAATTTTTACCAGTGACCGGGTTTTGTCGTGACCGACATCGTCAGACTGGTCAAATTGGTCTGACTTACAAACGCCACATGTCTCATATGATACATCATATTATATCAACGGTATCCTTTTAAAAAAAAATGTCTTTCGGAAATAATGTTCTAAACATAGAATTAAGAATAGTCCAGAAACCGCATACGGATATCAAACAGAAGGCGACTCAACTACTCATAAATGAGTAGGTTGTCATTTTAACCCATTAGTTTCTTTGTAGTCGTCGCTCAGTACGCAACTCCTGATTTGAATTCAACTGTACCGTGTTGTGTCCTTCTAAAGTGAAGAAATACTGCTAGGATCTTAAAGAAACATGATGCAATTACATTTCATGAGTAATTAGCTAATGAATGTGTATATAACAAAAGCATAACTTAAAAATTAAATTATTTTTCCATCTGTCAGATTGTCGAAAAAACAAAATGAAAATTTCGTTAGTGTTGCCAGGGTAGTAATTTTTTTTACCCTTCCTTGCTCATCTAATGAGAGAATTAATGAAAATTTAATCTCGAATTAAACAACTCTGTGGTGTACGTTTGACCAACATTATCTTCAAAATATCAAATATTATTTAAAATTAGTTTTTTTTTTAAAGTTCAAAGTTCATTAATTCAATTACTCTTATTAAATGAGCCTTTACTTATCTATTCTGTAGTGTCAATCAATGTTTCCGCGTGCACAATAAAATTTTAGAGAAATAAACATATTGCTTTTTTTTATCTAACATTTGTATTATGGTTATATTCTTCGCGATCTGGCAATATTACCCGGTGGCTTCAAATATGCGCACGGCGAAAGTGTGTCTAAGTGGGGGAATTATTGGACACAGTCCGATGTATTCAAATATGATTCTACGCTCCTTCTGGACTATTCTTAATTCTATGGGTCTAAATAATAGTTTCCGAACAGGCAATCTTCAAATAATATGTTTAATTTGCAAGCTTGTTTTAGAACTTAAAAAGATGACTTGGGTTCAATATGTAAAATAAAGGGTACTTTTTTGTATGGAGAAATAAGCTGAGGTAATCGGCTAGCTTCATCATTCACTGAGAACGGGCTGGGCGCACTTCATAAATTATTTTTTTTGTTGGAACGGTGGTGGCGATTTATAATAAATAACAATTATTTATTTTCCCCTAAAGACGGTTACTATAAAACATTATTATTGAAAGTCAAATAAAATGGTAAACTGTGCACAATCGCTTATTTAGACGATTCGTCCCTGCTATGTGCCGTATATATAAATTAATAATTATTTCATAGAGTCGATCGGAGTAATCGATCTTGGGATCTCAAACATAGTATCAAAATACTAGTCCTGTGTTCTGGTTCTGTTTCACACACAAAACTGTATTTTTTCTCCGCTAGGTCCTGGATAAAAGCCTTACAATTTCAAATTTGTTTTTTGGAATATTATCTTATATACCCAATGTATGAATACGAAATTTCTGTTTTTCTCTTTATCCTGGCGGAGATAATTTCTATTACGGAATTAAATCCTTCGGGAAATCTTTTTTGTATGTAGGTTACGTTATGTAAAGGACTAACAAACAAGGACTGAGACAATCTCCAGAGAATTTGCAGAGCTCTATTTCTGGATCTGCATAATATTCAATAAAGTCAAATGGCTGCCAAAGTGATTGTGATGCCAATTAGACAAAAAAAATTCAATTAAGAAAATATATTTTGATTTTTTATTTTTTTTTATAAGTTGACAGATACTTCAAAAGATATTGAAAATATTGTTTAGAAAGGAATATAGAAGTCTAGCTTGTATAGTTTGTTGATAATCTATTTTTCTGATTCATAAAATTTGATACAATATATTAAAATGAATACCGGTGTAAAAAAATAGTATGTTGCATTTGTAATTTATACACAATATTACATTATAAAGTAAAAAAAGTATTAAAATACATTTTGCCCCGATAAACTATTCTATGATAGTTTTTTATCGGGTGCTCAGACATTAGTTTTAATAAATAATTAAATAAAAAGATTACAGACATAATATTGTATACATATAAAATAATAAACATAAAAAAACAGTAATAACGTAAGAAATAATTTTATTTTTTTATGTTTTAAAGTAAGAAAATAGAGTAAAATAATACAATTAAAATTGAAGAATAGCAATTGACTTGAATATATTTTAAATATAAGAAAACAATTGAACACATATATAAATAGTGTGTGCTCATAAATATAATAAAAAAAAGATAAAAAATAAAACAAAGTAAATCAAAAATTTCAATTTATATCTACAGAAAAAATAAAAATAATAAGAAAATTAAAAGTACCCTTTAAAATTAATATATAAAAATGTAAATAAAATAAGAAAGAAATAAAAGAAAAGGTTAACCTAAGAAAATAACAAAAATGTATTGAATGAGAGATAAAAAAAAAAAAAAAAATGTTTCGCATAAATAATAAATCAATATAGGAACGTTCTGTCTACTAACCACTCACTCAATAAAAACATAATTTTATTTTTACCGTGACATGTTTTCATGTCAAGTGGCAACATATTAAATATTGTTGGGACAATATTATCCCAACGTAAGTTGTCCATATTTATTTTTAAATTTTGGTACAACAAGGCCATCAACAGACGTAAATCTTGTTAGGTAGCTGTGTTCTAGTTTATTTTTATATATCTAGCTGAACATCTGTTGGGTAATATTTTTGCTCCATAAAATACCCTTAACTGGTAAAACATTTCATTTATTGTACATAAATGGAGTATCATTTCTCTGATTGTATACGAGTACATAATTGGGTGCAATCAATTTGACAAGAACATTTTGATCATTTTGTACATATTTAATGTTTGTTGCACAAGAATGTCCCCAAGCAAGAACGTTATAGGAAGCAAATTGCCATGATCGTAGATCAACGACAGATAAGCGAGAAAAATGACATTGATTTTAATCTATATTTTATTTTTAAAAGACTTTATAGAAGGCTTCGTATTCTAGGTTTGAAAAAATATATGTATGGCTAACCCAAGTATCTAAGGATAAACCTTTGCACTTAATGTGACATTAGGTGTCAAAAATAAATTTAAACCTCTCTGATGTAAAGCTGTTGACGAAATAAACAAGATTTAAAAAAAAATGCAAATATTCATTTAGCCACAAGTTCAGTGAAGCCGTCAGTTCTAGTCTTTTGTAATCTAATCTAATCTATCTATGAGCAGCATCGTAGCAAAGGTTATGAGTGCTCCTGGCAAAACTTGAATTTCGCGCCCCAAGACTTATTTTCTGGGAAGAGAAAAAAAAAAGTGGGTCTGCAAAGTGCGCCCTCCTGACGGTTGCATGCCTGGCTAGCCTCTAGCTACGTCGCTATTAGTGAATAAATAATTGTAAAAAATATATTTTAACATTTAAAGAATGAGATGTATAAAAATGAAATGTGGTTACAAAAAACTTTCTGTTGACATTCTTTTTGTTTATATGTATAGTTTATTTTGAGGTTGACGTTTTTTGCAGATATTTTTATGAAAATCTCTCAAGCCAAAACTTATTTAAAAACATCGATTAATGTATTTGATTTATATTTTCTTTATTATAAAATATAAAAGACCAGTCGGTTTGATTACTTTCGTGACATCTTCAAGACTGGTAGCCAGTCTTGAAAATGTCGCGAAAGCGATGAATTCTATCACTCTATAATTAATTATAATTAGCTTCCACCAAAAATCATTACTGAGAAACATGAATGTTTTTATTATTTGTTTTTTTTATCAACGAGCTCTTTCCTGAGGCGCCTTGGATGGCGAGTCTGCAATACTACGGGACAATTTTTTTTTTATTACTTTTACATTTTTAATATTATTTCCATTTGTAAATACAACTACAAACTCCAAACTTTAAAAAAACTTTTTTTTACTTTAATTTCAATTTTTAAACAACTTACATCTATGTTTTTTTTCATTCTCTTTTTTGTACTTTCATTAATAACTTTACATATAATTACTTTATAATATGGAAACTTTACTAGTCCATTAGAGTTAAGTCTAACTGTGTAAAATATAAAACTATGTATCTGTACTGTACGTTTCCTAAATAAAAGAAAATAAAACAAAATATTATTAAAGCTAGTATCAGAAAAGAGACGATAAGATCTGTCTAGTATTAAAGACATATGAAGGTGTAAAAAATATTTGATTTGAAAACCCTAACAGCAGCAGACTACCAGGAATGCTGCCAAAAAGATGAAAGGATAGCTGGACGTCATTATCCCAGGACAGCCCATCGTCACAAACAGGTCATACGATCTAGACCAAGAGGATGATGAAGAGATTAAAACATCAAAGTTTGGTTCAAAGTTGCATTTGCTTTTAGCTTATTAAAGCTTCAACTATATCCCCTTTTCAATAAATTTATGTCAAACATGTGATATTCGTGTTATAGAATTAATTATTCCTTTCACAGGAACAGAGTGGGATCGATTCGAGTAATCCCGGCATATTACGTTAATACGTCACCGGCATAGGCAAAACGTGGTCGAGTAAATTAAAGTGCCCGTCCACCAGTGAATAATTTGCATTAGCACTGTTAATTCGTAATGTAATACAGTTAGCGTAACAATTGTTATTTAAAATTGCAAACTTTAATTTGTATTTGTGTCCGGGCGGACAGTTCGTGTGTGAAATAGAACCAGAACCCTGGACGAGTGCTTCTAACTTTATGGCTGCCTTAGCAAGGAAATCGAATGCAGATAAGTCCGCCTCCTAGTTTAGTGATTGGCGCGTTCGCATACCATTATTCAGGTCCCGGATTCGATTCCTGGAAAAGTCGATAAATAAGGTTTGTTTTAACGGTCGTTTAACAATGCGATATTTCACCGTTCTTGGACTGGTACCTAAAACGTAAGACTTATCCCCTTACCTTCCATGTTACAAAAATGATCTAGATTCATTGCGATTGGAGTGAAAATGCAGTGTCCTATGCACCAAGAAGTGCGGATAGGAAAATGATGATCAATTTTATAAAATGATTTTAAATTTGAAAGTAGAGAAATAAAACAAAATTGTATAGATTCGTCATTAAAAAAAAATCTGCTCTATGAGATATTGCATTAACGTTAGATATATTATTTTATTTGATTAGAAGCCTTCAAAATAAAATGTCAAATAGACTAAAGTAAGCATTTTTTACACCATCTTCTGTTCACGTTCAATCAGGAAATAAAGCTGCAAAAGCTACTTGCGATATGTGCACAGTGTACGGTGAAGATGCTATGAATGAAAAGGCAGCTCGGCGATGGTTTTTGGGTTTCAAAGACAAAATTTTCAACCCGAAAGACATAAAACGTTCTGCACGAATTTGACAAAGACCGCTTTGACCATATTATTCATGGATACCCCCTTTAAACCACTGTAAAGTTGGCTGAGTAGATGATTTGTAGTCACATGGCTAAATACTGGCATTCTAAATCGCCCTACCGTTCTTGAAATACAAAAAAACACGAACGAAATTTTCTTTTATTCATAGCATCTACACCATACACTGCGCAAATATTGCGAGCAGCTTTGGCAGTTGTCTTACTAGAAATTAAGATAGATAGATAGGATGCCTGAACGTATGAAGAATGAAAAGAACTTGAATGAATTTAAAAAGAAATGTTATATTTGCTGAAGGATGATGTAAATAGATACTTTATTAAAGTATGTGTAAATATTAGTTTAAATGCCAACTGTCATACAACCTTACTTAAAAAATAAATAAAAAAATAGAACGTTTTAACTCGGCGAGTGTGTTTTTTGCCTTGGAATTTTAGTGTTGCCAGCGCTGGCCCTGAAATTGAAGAGTTCTGCTTTCACTTTCTTTATTATATTACATAATATGATTGTCATTGTTATATTTTTAATTATAATGTAAATAACGTGCTAGAAACGCGTTCTCTACCCCCTAGAGAGCGTTCAGAATCGTACGCTGGTCTCAAAATTTCAATACTTGCATCTCGAGAGTCTGGAATGTCAAATGAAACCCCCTGTCAGCATATTATTGAAGAATGTAGATTATTATTATTATTATTATTTATTTATTTACGGACAATGTCCATGTATACAATTTATGAGTTTTAAATATTACAATAAAAGAAAAGTTAAAAACATTTTTAAAAAAAGAAAGAAGCATTGACAAACATAAGGGACATCGAGACAAGATCTGGACTATATATTTAGTGCTCGTTTAAATCGTTGTAAACTTAAACCAAAAAAGTCCAGATCTTGTCTTGAGTTAACAATACGACAAAGGCGGGTCGTTGGAGAATTTAGGCCATAGTTTGTTCTATGCTGATCGATGAACAGTACTTCATTGTTTCTCAATCTACGAGTCGGAATATTGAATTTTACTTGTCCCAGTAATGATGGAACATCGATTATACCATTTAGTATGCCGAACATATATATGGAGTCAATATTAGTTCTACGTTTTTGTAGACTAGAAATATTTAAAATTGACTCTATTTCAGCATAAGAATAATTATCTCTCTCTAGTCCAAGCATCCACGCTATTTTTCGAAGCAAGCGATGTTGGACTGATTTATAGATGCTGCTTTGCTAACAACATGGAGCAGCACCTATATGCTATAGCTATCTGTTAAGTTCCGATTAAGCGGTAGCTTAGCAGTAGTAAATATTTAGCAATCTTAGTAATCAGTGCGAATACGAAAAAAATAACATCAATTTTTTATTTAACAATTTTCAAATTCATCTTTTCCCGCAAAATTATTTGAAATAGCATTTAATAATCTAAGAAAATTGAATAATAGCATTAATTTTAATCACTACCGTTCACAATTCACTATCACGTACGAAATTACAAGCGTATCATCGGAAATATTGGGGCAGTCGTGCGAAAGGACGTCGATGGTAGTGGGACTCGTTTACAGCTCTGTCGCTAGATGGCAGTAAAGACGCAGAAGGTTTTGTAAAAATGGTACCGAATAAATAGTATAAAAAATAAAATTACTGTGGTACCTATTTATATTTAACCTCTAATATATGTTTCTGTATGTAAACGTTGGTTAGACTCCTAGACAAGTGTTTTCGACCTGATTACTTCTCTCAGGTTAAAATCAGAGCAAAGTCCGCCTTGTAGTGTAGTATTTAGTGCATTCGCTTTTCATCAAGGTCGACATGAAATATTTATTTATAACTGGCATGGGCAATCTTTTCTAGGTCTGGGGCCAAATTATCATTCTGTCTCAGAGTCAAGGGCCGGACCAAATTATTAAACATAATAAAGTAATATTTAATTAAATAAAACGCGTTGCTACTTCTTATTTATATTTTTATTTACATAATGAACGACATAATATTAATTTTACATCCTGATTACAAAATTTAGTGTGGAGATTGGCCGTACTTGGATAATGAGACTATCAGTATTGGCATTGGTATTGCTTAAGGATAATTGTATAGAATTTTTGAGATTTTCATATGTTATTTTTGTTAATTTTAGAGTGTTTTATCCTCGAAAAAAACTGTTCACACGTAAATGTGCGTAAAAAAACAACTATTTTGTCTTATTTTTCATAAGAAGTATATGTTATGCTCCCGTACTATTTCCATACAAAGACAAAATAGCTCGACGGGCCGGTGGTTGCCCATATATTATTTAAAAGGCGGTTTACACTGTCGTATTTTACTGTCCCTGGTGCAGTACCCTATGCACCATCCGGTGCGGATGATTGACGGAATAAATAAAAAAGGTATATTTTTTTTTTTTGTTTATTCAGAAAAAATATATATATTACTTTTCCGGTTATATTTTATTGTATAAGTCTATGTATGTGCTCGGTTGATGTTTTGTATTCCTACATACATCAAGTTCATCATAAGAGAAATAATTAACTAATGTTAGTAAATATTAGTATATAACCATTTACCGACTTTTTTAGTCTACCGGTTTCGAGACGTACCCGTCCCTTCGTCAGGACACTTACTACACCAACATGAAAATACTACAATACACCTCCACCTTCACCATCACTGTAGTTTATATAGTATTTCCAAAAATACACAAATCACTTGCAGATTTATAGAGATGCGAACGCCACCGTAACTAGTCATGCACTGAGCTTAATTAAAATATATATATATATGTATATTTAATCTTGTATTGAAGAATTGGTAGGGAGTTGAGAGGGAGGTAGACTTAAAAAGTCGATAAGTGGTTATTTATTTATATTTTCTATCATTAGTTAAAATGTTTGTCCACAAAGGTAATGCTTTAAACATAAATAAGATAAATAATTATCTCATGTTTGAAAAATGAGACTAACCGACTCTCGTCACTTTGATATAATAATTATTGTTTTGCATATATTTTTAAAAATATTTTGTTGTTTATAATATGTTGCACATGCTTTGATCGTACTTTTTTATGTTCTTATTTAATAAACTTTTTAAATACTTGTTTTTCTTGTTTGTTTACCAATCCATAAGGGTTTATCTAATAACCTGTCGATTGGTTTAAAAAAATATAAATAATAATGTAAGTGTTGTAAGTAATTTGTTTTTATTATGAAAATAAATAAGAAATGAATCAGAATGATTTGTTACTCGCAAGTTCAGAAGTTTTAGGCTTTTCCCCCATACTCATTACTTCATACTGATAGAAAAAATATGATGGTTGGTTCTTTTATGATATCATATTTTCATTTTAATCTAATGAAGTCCTAATTATGATTGTTTAAACTTCTTTAAATTGAATATGCCCTTAAAATATGTTTTCTAATTCACCAATGTTCTGAGTATGTCCAAACATTTGCAGACAGGCTGGATTTCCTCCCTAGGGATTTATTTCGATCTAAATTTGTTGCAACAGGAGGAAAATATTTTTGAGATAGGAATATGGAAGTCTTGGGCTTAAAGGACTTATAACTTGTCATTGGTTCGTCTGCAAACATTCGGACATATTCAAAACCTTCGTTAAAGAAGTATAAAAATTGGAAGATTGTTTTCAGGCGTTGCAAAGTAGGTGATTGGCTTACCCGGATGAACCTCATGTAAAGGTTTTAAGGTCTTTTCTTATTAATCTTAAAAAAATATTCTTTAATTTGTACCCGCTTATAATTACATAATTTATAAGTAATACATGACTATTTTTTCTGTTGTTTTGTGAAAATCAACTCAAACAACAATTATTATTAACTTCGCGATAAACGTAGCTCTATTCTACATGTTTTTAATAAAACACTCGTATCAAAGTTTATTTTAATGTACCACAATGACATTGAGTAGATATTTCCACTATTATTGAAGTGTCAACACTGAGCACTAACCGATTCTTTTTAACATTAATAATGCCAAAAAACGGCCACTTTGAACGCCACATGTCCTATGTGATACTATGTCAACGGTATCCTATCAAAGAAAAATAGTAACTAACTAACTAACTAACCATCACGCCATTTCCCCGGAGGGGTAGGCAGAGAGGATAGAACGCCACACCACTCTGTCCTGGCACACTTTCTTTGCTTCCTTCACATTCATACATCTTCTCATGCACGCACGTCGATTATTCCGACTTTTCACATGACCACTTTCAAGAATTTGTTGTACTTGATCATGCCATGTCTTTCTCGGCCTTCCTCGACTTCTACAACCAGACACATTCGCATCACAAATCTTTTTAGCCGTTCTTCCATCATTCATTCGCTCCACATGACGGAACCATCGCAAATGACCTTTCTTAATTTTGTCGATAATGCTTAACTCAGCCTTGCATTCTGCTCTAATTTCGACATTAGGGCACCTATCATACATTGTTTTTCCGCACATTCGCCTGAGGGATCGCATTTCAACAGCATTCAGTCTACTTTCGTCCCTTTTTTTCCAACTCCATGCTTCGCTTCCATACATTAGGGTTGGTACCAGAACTCCATTATGAACTGCTAATTTAGCCTCTTGCGATAATAATAATAATAATAATGTTTGGATAATTTATATAGCGCCATTTTTGTGAAAATCACCTCAAGGGCGCTGTTAAAGGCAAGTGATAGGCACTTATTTGCTACGACAGACTTTAAGGCACCATTAACTCTAAAGAAAAATAGTCCTTCGGAAATAATGTTCAAAATACTAGTTTCCAAACAGAGAATCTTCAAATAATATTTGTTCATTGCAAGCTTGTTTTAGTATTAAAAAACCGCGATTGGATAAAAGATGTAAAATATAGTGTACTTTTTGTATGGAGAAATAAGCCTAGGTAATCGGCTAGTTTCATCGTTTGCTGGGCGCATTGTATAGATTATTATTTTTGTAGAAAGATTATGGCTTTGGTAATTTAAAATATACAACAACTATTGTATTTTTTTCCAATACACATAGTTACTATAAAACATTATTATCCAAAGTAAAATATAATGGTAAGCTCCGCATAACTGCTTATTTGGACAATTTGCCCCTACCAGTGAGGTGTTTTTACATAAGAAAAAAAAACAGTTATATAAATAAATATAAATGCCAAAATTTCTAGAATCATTTGTTGAAATATATATACACAATACACACTCAGTTTTGCACCTTAAAATTCCTTCGTATTTTGTGAATACAAAGCGTATTAAAACGTTATAGTTTTGACGTAAAGTGGTTTCGAAAGCTTCATAAAAGTTGTTCACTTTGTTTCGTGCACTAAATATAAAGTTCGTGATTTCAGACTAGTAATAACTGAATCACTATCAAATAGGTAGCCAGTGAGGGATTATTTTGTCAAACTTGTAGTTATCACTGTCAAGTGTTTCCTCTTGTTTTAATTTAGCAAAACAAAGTAATGACTATCCTGATGAGTCTAAGAATAAATTTGAATTTGCATTAAATTTTAGATTTTTAAACATATTTTTTAATGTGAAATATACAAAATTAATGTTCATCTTCTCAGGTTTAATGCGTGCTAAAAAAACTTATCAATCCAAGTTTTTTTTTTTACTTCAAAAGTACAGAAATAAAAAGGTGCGAAGGTTTTCACGGTCATTGTTATCAGTGTGTTTTTTTTTGGTGATAACGTGGGTGTTGGATTTGTTCCGACGTTTCCGCTACCATTGCAGGAATCAGCTTCAGGGTCGTCGGAACTAATCAAACACAGACGGTATTACGCAAACAAGAAACATATTGATACAGAAATAAACTTCACTTAGAAAATTAATTGAGTGCATATTTAACAGTATTTAGAGTTTTTTCTCATTTTTGTAGACAAGAACTGGATTCAGCCCCCTTAGAAGTTATCAATATTAATAAATTACAACAGAGACGAAGAACATTTTATAGAAGAGAACATAGAAGTCTAGGCATTTACAGGGTCTTTGACCTGTCATTGACTGGTTTAAGTGGCCACTTTACACATGAGCTGTTTGTAGCTAAATATCTTTACCAATTCAGATCAAAAAGGTAGGCGTGTTGTGGAGTAGTGTTTTGGGGAGTCATCTGGCGCGTATCGCTTCTGTGGATATTTCATAGACCGAATCAGCTCTAGTGTGTTGTGTCGAGGCGCCACGACACAACAGATAGATTAATGTAATTCTACCCATACAATATCCATTAAAGCGATATGCGCCAGATGACTACCCAATACACCACTCCACAATACGCGAGAACAATGTTATCCTACTTCAATGATTTGAATTGGTGAAGATTTGCTGCTACTTGCGTTACACCATTTTAAGTAGACTATTTGATTACATTTTGCGCCAGAATTTTTTTTCGAGAATGTATCTTTTTTTTTCACATTAGCATTTTTCTAAACAATTTTTTGAATTCCCGCCAAACTGCAAAAGCAGTTTTTTTGCAGGGATTTCTCTCTTTAAACATTTTGGCAACACAATATTTTACTCACTTACAAAAATTTTTAACTTGTCCTTGAAAACTGGAAACTTTCCCAAGAAATGGAAGATCTCATACTTAACCCCCATTTATAAAAAAGGAGATAAAACTGACGTCTCCAATTACCGACCCATTTGTATTCAGTCAGCCATTCCAAAGTTACTGGAATCTGTTTTGCTAACTAAGTTCACCAATGAAATTAGTAAAGTTATCACTCCGTTACAACATGGTTTCATAACTGGTAGATCAACTCTTACAAACCTTATGTTGCATCAGAATCGGTTGATCACATCAATGGAGAGACGTCATCAGACTGATACAATTTATACTGACTTTAGTAAAACGTTCGACAAGGTTTCTCATACAATTTTAATACACAAACTTAGTTCATTGGGAATTACTGGTAATATCTTGGAATGGTTTAAAAGCTACCTGTCATCAAGGAAAATCTTAGTAAAAGTATTCGGTTATAACTCGTATCAGTTTGAGGCATCTAGTGGGGTACCCCAAGGCTCCCACCTGGGACCAGTACTGTTTTCTTTGTTTGTTAATGACATTGTGTCGATATTTGAGAAAGTAGACATTCTTCTCTTTGCCGACGATCTTAAAATTTCAAAAACTGTTACCTCTGATACCGATTGTGGAGTTCTTCAGTCTAATTTGGTAAGGCTGTACAACTGGTGCCAGAAAAATGAACTTTATTTAAGTGTCGACAAGTGTTGTGTAATATCATTTACAAGAAGTAAAAAACCCATAATATTCGATTACAACATTAATAATATCAATCTGGGAAGAGTTACACAAATAAAGGATTTGGGGATAGTTTTTGACGAAAAATTGACATTTATTCCTCACATTGATACCATCACTAATAAGGCAATGAAATGTCTTGGATATTTGCAGCGAACCGTAAAGGATTTTAATTCCATCACTACCCTCAAAGTGCTATTTACTGCCTTGGTTAGAAGTAATTTAGAATTCAATTCAACAATTTGGTCACCTTATTACAATGTTCATATTTTAAAGTTAGAAAGAGTACAACGTAAATTCCTTAGATTCATCAATTACAAACTTAATATACCCGCTGAAAATATTGATTATGATAATTTATTATGTACACTAAATATGTCAACTCTATGTAAAAGAAGAATTATAAATGACTTATTAAATTTATATAAAATAGCGAATGGCGTATTGGACGTCCCGGAATTAACTAGTGTTATCAGCTTGAAAGTACCTCTTCGAAATACTCGGCAGCTAACGTTATTTTTTGAATCTCCTGGCAGTCACAATTATTATTACAATTCACCAATACCTAGACTACACCGGCTAGGTAACGAGTATGGTGAAGTTGATATATTTTGTCTGTCTTTATATAAATATAGGTTAAGTATTCAAAAGGTTATAAATTAATTTATGTAAAATTTCTTAATATTTTTATTTTTTTACTATTTCTTTTTCTCATGTATCTCTTTAATAATGTATAAACTTATATGTATGTATATGTATGCGTGTATGTTTTCATATGTAAATTTTTTAAATATTTTTCTATGTACCATATACCTATGTTGGTACATTTCCTGATTTTTACTTATTATTGTATCTTTTAGCTTTTCTTATGTTATCTTTTATTTTTACCAAATTTACATACTTATGTTTCACTGCTGCACTTAAATTTAATTTCTAAAATATGTAAAAGCCCATTGGGCGTGTAAATCAATAAATAAAAAAAATAAAAAATATAATAATGTTTAGATAAAATATTTTTAAAAAATCTTAAAAATATCAATAAAATAAAAGTTTAAAAAAATTAAATACAAGTAAATCAAGTCTTTTTTGATAACGAAATATATAAAAAATAATAAACAAACCCTTTTTTTGACACCATTTTAAATTGTTTGGTTTCCCCATTTTTTTATATATTTTTTTTACACACTAAACATAGAATTTAAGAAAAAGATTTTTAAAACCAATTTGACTTTGTTTTTATTCATATCACTATTCTTTATTTCGTCCGGGAGTCTCTTTACTATGCGAGGGAGTATATACGCCCTGGTCTTCTCTCCATACGCATTTATGGCTCTTCTTTCTATGAAATTTCCTCTCGCTTTTTGGCGCGTTTCATGCTTCTGTGATATTGGCGTTTTGTAGAAATCCATGTAGTCCTCTGTTACCAGGCGATAGTATATCATATTCTGTACCGTCATAAAACCTTTATAAGTATGTCAATTATCTTTATTTTTGCACCATAGTTTCAAATTATTTAGTACTAAAATTATTCCAGCGCGTTGGAACAGTGCCATGAAAGACACAGACTACGTTTGTAGCGGCAAACGACGCATACGTAAAAGATCCTTAGAAAAAATGTAGCTTATAACACGCGTAACAAAACATGTAATTAGTGACAAACGTATTATGCAATTTGAAATAAGTAATGTACAACGTTGGTGCTACTTAAACATCAGTGCTTTTATGATGTGGTAGAAGTGATTTAACGACTTTTTCGGGTGTTTACACAGATATATGTAATATCTATTCAGTTGGTTTAAAAGTAAACAAAACAGTTATATTAAAATTTGTGTGAATCAGAATATAACGACTCACTTTGATTATATTAAGTGCAATCAATGTTCCTTTGAAAATTAATTGTTTTTGAACGAGAAAACTCCGCCAAGACCATTGTTAAAAATAGTTAAATGTTGTAAAGTTAAGACAAAATCTGTTAACAGAATATTTGAAGAAGCGCTTTATTCTAAAGTATCTCGGCTTTGTGGATGTGCTCGTTTGAATTCATTTTTTTCTGGATTTGAATTTTAAAATGACATTAAACAAAATATTGTACATCAACTAATTACTCCAGCGTAAGTTATATATTTGTCGGCTCCGTAGTGTAGTGGTCAGCGCATTTGCCTACCTTGTAAGAAGTCTCGGGTTTGATTCCTGACATGAGTGACATGAAATATTGATTGAAAAAGTTTTTTGACACTAGAATATTTCATAGTCCCTGGACTGGCGCCTGAAACATAAGACTGATCTTCTTAGTTTCGTGTGACAAAAGTGATCAAGATACGCTGCGATTTGTATACCTATGCAGTAGTGTCATATGCACTACTAGGCGTGGAAAGCAAATGATGGTGAAATAAATTTTATAAGAAATTTTTGAAGCTGTTTTTTTTTCGATACAAGCCAATGAGACAACCGGTGTTCCTGTATTCTTCAACCCAAATGGTTTTACTTGGTTATTCTCGACCAAAATGTATCAGGATTATTCCAGGTAATTTTGGATGGAGTCAAGCTATTTAACAGGGAAAACACTAATCATAAATTTACAGCTCAAAGCTATGACGGGGTTAATATTATGAGGTGATTAAACACAAATATAGTGCAGGCAAAAGTCAGATATATTTATTCGTACACACACTTTAGTCATTGTTATGCGCATCAAATTAATTTTATTCCAGAAGAAGTTGTTTAAAAAAATATTCACGTCAAGAATTTTTTCGCTCTTTTACACAGCTCTCCAAATTTTTTTTCACGCTTAGCAAAATGCGCGGCCACTTTAAATAAAATAGGGTAGAAAATTGAGTCTGTCGGAACTAATAATCGAACTTTTTCTACTATATTCGGTCATAGACTTTCATTTATACAATGTTTGGAAAATATAACTAGCTACGAGTATTACATTATCTTAGTGACGAAAAGTTCAATTTTAGGATCTCTTTCTTTTATGATATTTAACCGCACTTTGAAGTGTTATTTAAGCAATTGCAGGGACAATCAATTGACACAATTACAGTAAAATTGTACTTTAAAAACTTTAAAAGGTGCTTTTAAAATGTAATGAATTTCTTGTATAATAGAATTGAACCATGTGCAAACAGAAGACGACTAATTAAACCTTTTTTGCCTTATGTTCTGAAGTTTGCGATTTAATAATAACCGGAATTGTCGATCGTTTTCCATTTACACCACATTTATTAGCGGGTAAATTATTTTTAAATATACTTTATGTATACATTTATTAGCGGGTAAAATAAACAAGTCCCTATATGCTTGAAAAGATAAGTATATGAATCGTGCATATTGCCGGTGACATGACTATAACACAAAAAAGTAGCCAGAAATTAAAATGTACGCAACGATCCATAGAAAGACAGATGCTCGGTGTACGTCTAAGAGAAAAAACAAGAAACGAAGAAATAAGGCGCCGAACCGGAGTCGTGGATATCATGGATCTTGCAGCGAAATTGAAATGGCAGTGGGCAGGACACTTGGCGAGGCAAAATGATGGCAGGTGGACACCCAGAATAATAAAGTGGAGACCGTGGGCAAATAAAATAAGTGTTGGAAGGCCACCGAAAAGATGGGTCGACGACATTGCCTCTATTGCCGGTAAAACGTGAATGATGAAAGCTGGTGATAGGAAGGAATGAAGACATTTGGAAGAGGCTTTTATCCAGCAGTGGAGAGAATAAGGCTGCAGAAGAAGAAGAAGAAGAAATTATTTTTTACTGATAACATTCATGCATACACAAACTATTTCTCAGAGTAAGAGTTTACAGTGACTATTTGTGTTAATGATTTTTTAGATAAAGAAAGCTCAAAAACGAGTTTCGTGTCTTTTACTCCCAAGATGATTTTGTGAACGCTGACAGAGCATTATCTATTTTACAATTATTTTATAAGTGTAATCTAGTGGAGGAAAAAATCATTTATACAATTCCGATGACAACTGTAGAGTGCGTAAGCTATTTTTCCACGTTGTGAACGTGTGAAAACGTTTCTGAGAAACACTATATCCCAAGAATGTCTCAATGATTTGTCAATAATGAGCATCGAAAATGTTTGATTTCGTCCATACAATAGTTCAAAAATCATCGATTCATTAAATTACATCAGAAATCATCAATTCATCATCAAATTCCAATGTCATCAAAAAGTTTTCTCGAATGAAAGCGCGACGAATGGATTTTCTATACAGACAAATGTAAGTCGTTTGCGCCTTCCTTTAATCTTTTGAAATAAAATACTTCTGTACTTATTTTATGTAGTTACTAACTAAATACATTTCTTGAATTAAAATACACTACTGGGAATTTCCGTCACCGACCGCCTCTGATAAGTATTGTCTTGATCGTTTTTGTAACATGAAGGTAAGACGATCAGTCTTACACTTCAGGTACCAGTCCGGGAACTATGAAATATTCAAGTGTAAAAACACCCCTTTTAATAAATATTTTACACCAACTATGTCGGGAATCAAACCCTAGACATCTTGCATAGTAGGCAAACGCGCTGACTACAAGGCCGATATTATATTTTATTACAGAACGGTTTCGAAGACAAGCAATTTTCCTTATTAGGTAAAATTGAGTAACTAATTATTAAACTTTACCTTCACAAAGAAACGTGTGTAGTTTTGAAACCGGTAGATAATTTATCACACAATAAGTGTTTTTAACAAAAAACAGTAGATTTTATTTTTATTTTAATATTGTCTGGGTTTGTAAATCTCAATGTGCATATTTAATTGTCGATTTCTAAAATACATATTAAATTTTTTAAAAGAAATATTTGAGTTCTTATGATCTATCCAAATATTTTATTTTGAGGTCCATTTTCAACGAGTTTTAAATAATTTTCTATTATAGTAAATAATTCACTCTTATTAGACAACGGAAATCATGTTCAGGTAGAACGAGACCACTTAAACCAGCCAATGACAGGTCACAAGCTCTGTGAACGCCTAAAATTGTATATTCTCTTCTATATTTTTTTTTATCGGTGTTGTAATATATTCATATTTATAACTCCCAATGAGGTTGAATCCAGTTTTCGTCTACAAAAATTTGGATAGACTCAAAGTATTGTTGATAAAACCAACTGGTTTATGTTTTGCGTTGCCTAGTATGTAGATGAACTATTTCGGTTAGAATGTCACCCGCATCAATAAAGGTTTTAGCTCTTTAACTTCATAAAAATCAACGATTTTTCAAAGACAACTCAAAATAATCAATAAAAGAATAATCGAAGGGGTGCACATGTTCAAACATAGAATGTTATACATTGTGGAAAGTGGCAGAAGTAGTATGTTTGTAGGTATCATTAGCTCGTTAACAATTGGGATATAAACACGTGGTTTTTATTTAACACATGTAATTATTTTTTGTAATGTTCTTACAAATTGATAGTTTCAGGGATATACGAGTACCTACAATTTACGTCATGAATCAATTAAAAGCTAATATGGGGCTCGATGTCAGTGATAATGAAGACATAATTAAGCTGTCAAAATACAAGGCTTTTTAAATAATGTTGCTTCAAGGAAACTATCACGCGAGGGTAAAATTTACCAAACCTTTCGATCAAAGGGGAAATCAGAGCTTTTTACACTGGCAAACATATTCCCATTAATGAACAAAACTCAAATAGTAATTTACTAACTTTTATTAAAATAATACAGGACATTTTTCTCATCTATGTGTCATTATAAGCATTATTTAAACGAAATGTTAATAAAAACAAAATTATATCTTAAAAGCTAAAACATATCAAAGCGTTATTAAAGTGGTTATTAAGTATTTCAATTAAAGGTAACGTTTATCATTAGGAAAAAGCGTTATATTAGTTATATATAATAATAATATAAATAAAAAATCTTTGCCGAAAATAATAATCATAATCGATTAGACCACAGAGTAACGTTTGAGAATATTTATTATTCATTCATTCATTATTCCCTTTCCGCACCTAATGGTGCATGGGGCACTGCATTGTTATACCAATCGCAGCGTATCTTGATCAGTTTTGTAACATGAAGGTGTAAAAGAAGGGGTTCAAACTGTCAGTAGGGTCGCAGTGAGTCACATCTTGCTGGAGGATGTTTTTCTATAAAAGTTGCCTAGTTGCATTCCACTGGCAACACTACTGACTAGTCCAACTCGTAAGCTTCCACGTCACGAACCCTGGGCAGTGGGATAACACTCATAACGGTGTGATCACAGCAGATAACGAGAGGATGAAAGGCGAGTTTTTGGCGCCTCAAAACCAAAACAAACCAGCCAAGGGAAGGTAACCCCGACAGAAAATCCACCAGAGAAGGCAACGGGAAACCACTCTGGTCATCTTTTCCCAGGAATCATTACGGCGAGTACATCAAAAAGCAGTCGTCCTGGCTGCGAAACGTAAAATTAGCGCAGGACAGATACATATTATTTCGTTGTAGTGATCGCCAACGTCGGGAGGACCCGGCAAGGCACTAGACGAAGAAGAAAAAGGTAAATTGACCAGTCCAGGGATTATGAAATATTCAATTGAAAAAACACCCTTTTAAATAAATATTTCATGTCAACCATGTCGGGAATTGAGCCCGAGACCTCTTGCATAGTAGGCAAACGCGCTGAGTACTACACCACGAGGCCGACAATAGTATTTAGGCTGAAAAATATTTTTAAACTTTCTGAAAACTTTGGAAAGAA